>NC_056737.1:393074802-393149802 GCF_019279795.1 Protopterus annectens | reverse complement strand
AATGAAAGTATTTAAGGAAGACTTAATTATACTAAGGTTAGAGGTAGATGAGGCTCAATAATTAACAGTTAAGATCGGAGGAGAAAAATGGTGATGTATAACCAATTTCCAGTAATAGATGGTATTCCTGTGGAAGTTTGGAAGCTAGGAAGGAAGAAAGTGATAATAATCTAGAAGGTTTGGTGGTTTGGTTTAACAGTGTTTTAGAGTAGGGGAAGCACCAACATCCTGGAAAAAGCGGTGGTGGCTGTAATACATAAAGATGGTAAAGACCCATCAGACTCAGCTTCATATAGGCCCATTTCGATTTTAAATCATGATGATAAAGTATTTAGGTCTATAATAGCTAAAAGAATGGCAAAGGTGTTGCCAAAATTGATGGGTATGGATCAATGTGGTTTTGTAGTGGGGAGGCAAACTTGACAACATTAATAGAATAATGATGATCCAGAGGGAAGCAGAATGAAAGAAATGCTGCCGTTGTTGGAGGGTCTTAATGTAAGCTGGGATTTTATGGGTAGGTCAGTGAAAGCCTTTGCATTCCCTGTTACAATAACAAGGTGAATTAAGGGGATATATTAGGGATCGGAGGCCAACATTAAAGTGGGAGAGTTCCTCACTGATAAGTTGTGTCTGAACAGAGGAACCATGCAGGGGTGTCCTCTTTTCTTTTTGTTATTTGCATTATATGTAGAGTCATTGGCAAAGAAAATAAGGGACTCAGAAATTCAAGAATATAATTGGTATGATAATCAAGAAAAGTTGACTTTATTTGCAGATTATATTATTTTGTACTTGATAAAGCCAGAAAAGGGCATCTCATTGCTGCGGAATATACTGACACAGTTTCAAGGCTTTTTGGGATATACAATTAATGAAGGTAAAACAAAGGTGATAGCTGATAACTATGTTCCCACTGCCCACACATGAATTGGTACAGCAATCCCCATATTTATGGGGACATGACAAAATGAAGTATATAGGAGTATGGGTTAAAAATAATTCTGTTATGGCAGCTAAGGATATGTGAGAAGAGATTAAACAAAAAAATAATACAACAACTGAGAAGCTAAAGGGTAGGAGCAAACTACACAGGAATAAATGGGAATTGTGGGAACAATACACATAGGGGAGGAATGAGGTTTAAAAGAAGACAGGACTTAAATGAGCTGCGTAATGATTGACTGAAAATAATTGGGTAGATTATAAGTGATGTATAATGCTTGCAAATGGGAGTGTGTCAGCATGGTTTGTGATGTAAAATGCTTGCAACTAGGATTATGTTGGTGTAGGTTGTTTTCATTTATAGAAATGTATGATTGCTTATGTCATAAGTGATGGTTTAATAAAGATGTTTCTTGTTTAAAAAGAAAGGGTCAGGAATTGAATGTTATGTAATGTTGTTTAGGTTATATGATATATATAGCAATATATGTGAAGCATAATGTCTGTTAATGTTAATTTGTTAATACAGTTTGATTACTTTTGTATAAATCTAAATTTGCCTATGTCACAAGTGATAATTCAACAAAGGTGTTTAAAAAAAAGAGAAGCTGGAAGCTGTTATTTATGTATGCGGATTGCAAGATACAAGTAGTGAAAATGTTTTTAGTCCCTTTAGTTTTACACAGGTCATGCATATTTTTATCAACCAGAGGTAAAGTTGTAGACAGCAATTAATAAAGAGTTGAAGGATTTTATCTGGGATGGGAAGAGAGCCAGGGTCAAGTGGGATAAGATCCTTCCAGCAGAACTAGGGGTTACCTGATTTGAATGGACGTTTCAGAGCTACACAGTTAAGGCTCATATAAATAACACAAGCAGAAAGCTATAATTTAAAGTGGGAAGGGATGATGATGAAGCAGGCTAGAAATTCAAGAAATAAGAAGAGAGTGGGATTTTAGATGCAGATCCTTAAGGAGAATAACAGCAGACATACAGAATAACATTTATAAAGTAGCAGAAAGTATTCTAAGAACCAATCCAACATGAGAATGGAAAAAGGAGATTATGATGATAGGAAGACTGCAATTAGGGGTACAGAGAATAGGCAAGAGGGGGCTGGAATTTACTGAAGAAAACTGTCAAAGAAACCACGGTATTGGGCACAAATAACTAGAGAGAGAGAGAAAGGTAACAGAATAGGAAGAGGCCAAGAGGATATTTGGACTACAGACTAGAGACTGCCTTTCCTATCAGGGATTGATATCAGAGTATAGCTAAAGAGAAATAGGAGGGGAACCATACGTAAAAGGACCTGCTCTGATGGAGTTTTTAGCTGAATCTAGAACAGAAGCTGCTGTTAGAAAAGGGATAATTAGTGGGGCATATAAAATATTGCACTATAACTATAGCAATCAATCAGAGGAGGTTAGAAAAGATTGGGAGTAGAGACTGGATAAGCAATTCACATGAAAACAATAGGATAACATATGTATGTCTCACAAATATGCAGCAAATTCTAGAACATTTAGGATTTTTGTTTGGAAGTGTTTGCATATGTATTTTTATACCCCAAGCAGGTGCCGAATAATTTTTCCTCAGGTAAACAGCAAATGATGGAGGTGTGATGGTGAAGAAAGAGATAACTGGGAACATATGTTCTGAGAGTGTAATGAGCTGGCAGACTTTAAAATTCTCTACCGAGTACTCTGTCAGTAATATTGGGTGAGCAAATTGGTGTAACTAAGGAAATTATTTTTTTGAGCTGGGATATAGGATCTAAATTGTCTAGTCACAGTAATGCTTTCTTAAGCTTAACTTTGCTGACTGCCAAAAAGCAATTACTTGAAAATGGAAATCAAGATCTGAACCAGCTGTATTTTAAGCAGTGAATATTGTAACAAAGATAAAATAACTGGAAGTGGGATCTTTACAAAAGGATAGGAGCAAATTACATAGAAAAAATG
Organism: Protopterus annectens; assembly: GCF_019279795.1. Lineage (NCBI taxonomy): Eukaryota > Metazoa > Chordata > Ceratodontiformes > Protopteridae > Protopterus > Protopterus annectens. Next base: position 393,146,893 of record NC_056737.1, on the reverse strand, counting down.
GAAATTGTGAGAATAATACATGTTTGGAGGAGGACTGAGGTTTAAGGGCAGGCAGGAATTGATCAATTTATGTAATATTGGATTGATGATAATTGCATATAAAAATATATGTAATGTATAATGTTTGTAACTGTGAACATATTAGCATGGTATGTGTTCTTTTATAAAAAGAACAAAATGTTAATACATACAACTGAAAAAAAAAAACAATAATGCCAAATAAAGATTAATCTTGGTAAGTAATCCTAGGTTGTTCAGAAAGTTGGTGATGATACAAAGCCTGTTGTTCCTTGTGTTTTGAAGTTATATAAAGTATTATTTTAAAATTGTGGCCGTTTTCTGTCCTTATTTTTAGCTTTGTTAAGAGTTGACATGGTAAGAAATTGAGAGGTGTGATTGCTGCAGATACCCATTTTATGTGAAATTTATATATATTTTTTTTCAAATTGGTGCTACCATGTAGTTTATTATATCTATGTTTGGGGGGTGAATGGGGGCTTGCCCCTTGCAAAAGCACTTTATTTATTGTTATGTTTTGCTGTTCAATGTATTTTAGCTCAGTCAAGTGACTGTTCTTTTTTTTTTTTATTATTTTCGTTCTTTTTTCATTATTTCTTTATTTCGGTGTTTGGTCACACACACACACATGATGTCTTTGGATACAATGGTAGCACAAAGTTTATTAAAAACACAAGTTTATAGGATTACTTTACAAAAGAATAGAAGAAAATGGAAGAAAAGCCCAGTTAAGCAAAAAAAAAACGTAAAAAAGTAGTCCCCTGGCTTTCTATAGCATTTACAAAACGTGAACAGTACCTTTTATAAGATTTTATAGTCCATGTTACACATTCAAAAACAGCCTCTCCAACTGCAATCAAAGCTGTAGGCATTGCCAGGCCTTTATTTCAGCTTCAGCAAAAAACATTTTTTTTATCTGAACTGGCCTCAGGATACATCCCCAAAAAGCCCCAATTAAGCAGTTAGACTCAATGAATTTTGAACTTTCAGGAAAGACCCTGAACAGATTAACATTAACACTGTAGGCAGATCACCTTGCAATATATTATAACCTTAAATAACCACATTTAAAACAAAAAGAATTTCATTATGACTCTACTGTTCTTATTCATGTGGTTTACAACTTAAAAACGTAAAAATAAATTCCTTTAAAATGAAAGCTACGGTATTTGGAACATGCTGACATCTTTAATGTTAAAGGCAAGATTTTTGTTGCTTGTGGTTGATGGGCTTGAATATTTCATGTTTACCCAACATGTAATGAACCAGGAATTTCAACCACAAAAAGTGGGTTTTTTTGTTTGTTTTTTTTTTATTGTTGTTGTTGTTGTTGTTGTTGACACCCATTTTTCAATGCTATGAATATCAACAGATTTATTGTCAACAAACCAGCTGATAATTAACATTCATATAATCATTACCAATTCCTCACCTCAAGCCAGCTGTCTTCTTGTGTTAATATCGCAAGTTTGCAGCAGGTAATGTTAAGACGTAAAACTAAGCTGAAGTAAGTAACAAATCTTCATACTTTTCAAATGGTTTATTTTGATCCCCTCTAATGGATCCAAATCAGGAATGTTTTAGGAACCATCACTGTCATATTGCTGGCTAAAGGAGTCTTCATTACATGCCTAAAACCTCTGCTGGTATGTTATAAACTGCACTGCTAACACAGAGTGGGCTGTTACTGCATATGTTATTAGAGCATCTGCTGCTGTATGTTTTCCATCTATGTAAATCTGGAACCTTTCTCCCAGTGCTTCCAGTAGAAATGGGTCCTGTGCCCAGTTGAATTTTCCCATTAAACAAAACAATAAATAAATAAATATGAATATGCACCATTTCTTTAAGAGATCAGTGCCTTCACCAGTGATCACAGTAGCACCCATTTGGTCTTTTTTTATGTGTGACTGCATAGTCTTAATAGTTAATCTGAAGAAATAGCAACACGTCATGCCTCTCTCCATTATTTCTAATATTTTTAATACAAATGTTATAAGGCAAAGTAAAATCAGAAGTTAGAGAAGTGGTGTGCTATTTGTCTGAGACCTGGTACAGCTTGACACACCAGGAAGTCTCTCCCTACAGACAAACCAGTCGGAAAAGTGGAGACTCTTAGTCCACAAATTTGACTTATTTCAAACTGCAAATGGAATACCCAAGAAGCCTGAAAAGGCACACTGTGCAATGTTTCAGAATGTTGTAAGAGAAGTAAAAAAATGTATGTTTGAATTTTAATAAAAACAAAAACACCTCAGCACACCAAACTGCTGAAATGAAAATTAAACCAAAAATATCAGCAACTACAAAACAAAACTTTATTCACTTAGTGCTTTCTTTCTTGATTGAATTTTGAATGGGAGAGAGAAAGAGAGCATTGCAAGGGTGAAACAGACGTTTCAGTGCAACTGGCAGCCAAGGAAAAAAGTTGCCATACCTCAATCATTTGTTTATTACAAAGGCACATGTTTCCAAAAAATATATTGATTCTTATAAAAGTTAATTAAAGAATTGAGCCAAAGACCATGAACTTTCTGTGTTGCATGGTTTATTGGCATGAGGTAGAATTGTGTATGCTACCTGAAATGATTAATGAGAGTCATATTAAAATGAGAAACTAATATAATGTTAAGACATGGGTTGATGTATTAGTAAAAAAAAGTAAATGAATTTTATATTATAAATTGGGACACAAAGGTATGTGGTGAAAAGCACAAAGCCATAAGGAAAATGTTTAATTAAATACCACAGTGGTTGTTCTGGGATCCATTACTCTTCAATGCATTTGTTTCTGATATACCAGAGAGAAGAAAGATCATGATCACAGTTTTCACTGATGGCACATAGCTAAGTACAGCACTACATGAAGGACAGAAAAGTTTAAACAGGATTTGAAAAGGATAGTCAAGTGGGCCAAAATATGTCAGTTAATATTTACTGCATGTAAATGCAGGGAGAGCTCCAGCAGAAGGCAACTTAGGTAGCTGCCTAGGGCCCAGTGCTAGTGGGAGGCATAAGCATTAAAAAAGGAGGCAGAGAGACAAAAGAAGAATGGACCTCAGGCCAATTTCTGCCTGTGTTCGCTCAGCTGCTCTGTCTTGCTTTTGTCTTCAGCTCTCTAACTGACTCAAATATACAACAATTGCAACAGTAAGAGACTTCCTGAAGGTAAAACAGAGTAGCACTGAAAGCACACTAATTTTGGATGTATTTTGTATGCTGGTTGAGCTAAGATGAATATTTAATGATCAGCTCTGTTGATATTCCTGGAGCTTGAAAAGCATGCATGAATGTGTACACTCCACATTTAAACCAATGATGAGTCTGACCCAAAACAGGTTATACCAGCCAGCCATCAGAATACCTCATTAATGTCAACAGTCATGCTCCTAAACACTGGATGTTTTATATGTCATCATCAGACATCCAGGTAATGCAAAAGAGTTTCATACTTCATAATTTCTTCCTTTTTAACACCCCTGAACATTCTGAATGTTTTTGTGATAATATCAAATAATCTCAGCTGAATTTTATCTCTGGGGGGAGCCTCTGACATTGTGCTGCATGCATTTGTTTAACACTGGCAATAATTGTACTTTAACTTGTAAGTAAACCACAAATTAATATAAAGTTTAAGCCCAGAATATGTTAATTTGTAAGAAAACCAAACAAATGAATATAAATTCAAAGCTCAGATTATGTTAACCAGTTAAATAATACTATAACTGTAAACTGAACCCCATCAAATTTCAGAATGCTGAATATGCTTGCTTTAGGTGTCAACTGTTAAAAGGTAGCCCACCAGAACTGCAGCTTTTCTCAGAGAAGTACTCTTGTAGTGCTCATGGCTGTATGTACTATTGAAAGGCAGGATTCATCATTAAAATTATTATATACAGCAACTCTGAGATGATTAGAATACTTAAAGAGACAGACATATGAAGATTTTTTTTTTTAAAGTCAAATACGTCATAATATAACTCAATGTATGAAAATTACTTTGCCAAGAAGAAAAAATTATTGTCTTCATATGGAAGAACAACGTGATTTTGGAAATTTATTTAGGCCTATTATAATGCTATAGGAAATTTTTACAAGTCCATTATAATGCTAAAAAATAGAATCCGATATAACATCTAAGAAGTTACTCAAATTAGTTACCTAGCCAACAATTAATGTCTCACAACTGGGACACTAACCCTCGGATTCACTAACCTTCTGTGCAGGACTAGCCTAGTCCTGAACAGAAGCACCTGTGTAGGAGCAGGGCGGCAGTGCGCCATGCATAATAATGAAGGTGCGCTGCCTGAGCTCCTAGGCTTACATGGAGCATGTACGAGTGCAGGGGGCGTGTCTGAGAGCAGACCTCTCAGAATAAATATGCCCCTGCAATGTAGAACAGCAGAAGTTGTTAAGAAATGAGCGAGATCGCTCATAGGTGTCCTCATATCCCCACCAACAGTCCCCCAATGTGTACAACAGCAACAGGACATATAAATTAAAAGAAGAAGCCCTTTTATTTTTTTTCAAAATCTGATTAAAGCTAACCGTAGGTGTGCGGGTGTGCCCATCGCTTAGCTACAGGTAATGCAGCTTAAATGGCTGAAGAGGATAACAAGGAAGATATATGCAAATGAAGCAGTATTGCAATAGTGTAGTGGGCAGAGCACTTGCCTTACGGACAGACATTCCTGGGTCAAGTCCCACTGCAGCACATTCCATTTTCCATGTGAAATCTGTATATGAACATTTTTTTTTGCTGTATAACCTACTAAGTAACATTTAAATGTGAATTGGAGTACTGCATTAAATGCACATGTGAAGTGTCAGTGTCATAATGAATGAGACACTTTTAAGCAGGGTTAAGCACAAATAAGCAGTGAGCATATATAAGCACTAGTAAGTGTGTTTAAGTGTGTTTGGGTGGGGGTAAGCATTTCCTACACAGATTAAGCAAAGTAGAAGCTAACTGAGTGTATGAAACTGTAACTGGAAGTAAATACTTCTTAGCTCCACGCAAACCCGTGCAAACCCGCCTACAACTGTTCTAAAGTGCCTTAAAAACTCTGTATCCAATGTTCCATGTTCTGCCCAGCAATAAAATAAACAGCCTCTGCAAGGCTTGAACCCAAGACCCTGTACACTACAGTCACATTAGTTAACCACTAACCCATCATAGCAGTACATAAGATTGAGGTTTCAACAAACAAATCCTCACCATAGGAAATCAAACTGAACATATGTGAAAGGAATCTATGTACAGTGTGATGTTGTATAACGTGCTACATAACATAAATATGTGAACTGGAGTACTGCAGTAAGGTCAGATCTGAGGTGTTATTGTAATAAAGTTTGAAGTCCCCAGAACCCAGTACAGTGTATTTACACATGAATCATGGATACCAGACACATATATAAAATGTAACAAATAATACATCAATGCCAAAAGGAAAATATAATGCAAACTAAATATTAAGCAATGCTAAGCATTGCACACCTCAGCTTAGTTGGGGTAAGCAATGTGTAGGCTGGCTAAGTCAATCTGCCTAGTGGTATGCCCCGTTAAGCAATGCCAACATTAGGTAAGCAGGTGTGCCCATAGGTTAGTGTTTTCAAAACCATCCAATCACAGGAAAGTGTGGGAAAGTGGGGGTATTTAAACCCCACAGGTGCCAATAATTCCCATACCTGGTTGCAGCTCCCTACTGTAGGCAGAATGGCTGGCATTGGGGAAAACACTCGATTTACAGCACAGTGCTGGGTCACCCAGGAATCCAGATTCATGATATGGCTCCTGGTAAAACACCATGAGGAGAGACTACTGCAAGGCCAGTACCAGGGCTCTCAGTATAAAGTGGAGGCCTGGGACAGTCTCACCCGTGACCTCACCAGTACCATTAGTATCCTCTGGACTGGTGAGTAGGTCAGGCATCACCATGATGACCTGAAGTGGTGGAGGGGTGATCTCCTGGATCAGTGGATCCAAGACGCAAGGCAGATGGCTGATGCCTCAGCACTAAGTACACATTCTACTACATAGATAATGATTGCCTAGCTTGTGTATACTATGGAAAGGTAATGGCTAAATATCACTGTATTTCTCTGACAGCTGCAGATGAGTGGGCTGCGAACCAGCAAGCCCATGCTGCTAGGTTGCAAAGGCTGCATCGTGAGGCAGGTTAGTAATATTCCCACATGTACTGTCATAACAAATAAATATAACAGTTCTGGAAAGTTTTGTACCAGTAAAGAAGTGTATTGTGTATGGGATGTACTGAATAAACCAGACAATATGGCAGGAGGACTGTCATATAGGTTGCATGGAAATAAAGGTGTAAGATCTTGTGAATAAAAGTATACCCCTGGAGTACTTGTGTATATCCTGCTTTCATATGCTGTTGTAGTGTTGCATTATATAAATAGTACTGTTGTATTAAGCAGTGTTCCCACACTGTTGAACGCAGTTAAAATGTGTAGGAAGTTCAGTATAACAATGTTGGAAGTCCCAAGAGGTCAGTCATATAGAACAACTGAGGGAAACTTAGACAGAAACCACTGGAATGCTTTACACCAGTTCTTAATAGCAAAGTGTACAGTGATGTCAACTGTAATATTTTTACCACGCATAGCAGGGATTTGAATCCCAGGAGTTGTAGTAAGTTGTAGAAATAATCATACCCCACAACTGTATAGAGTTTGTAAGAATGTTCAGATAGAAAGCTGTATGCATAATTTGACCCAACAACTGTACAGACTTTGCTAGAATGTTCAGATAGTATGCTGTAAGCATAATCATAACCATCAACTGTACAGACTGTGGCAGAATGTTCAGGTAGTAAGCTTTATGCATAGTCATACCCCTCAACTGTTCGATCTGTCCAGAATGTCCAGATAACTGGCCCAAATCTGCTGCCCAGTAACCTGTTCCCCTGACAAATCAGTATGATGATCCAAAAAATGTGGGCAGCTTATACTGACATATAATGGATAGTCAGACCTGAACATAAAAAGACAATCTATATGGAAACAAACCTGTCATTGTAGCATCTCACCCAAAGTGTATGACAGCAATTCTCAATATATGTCATATTAACACCTGCATCCTGTCACGCCGTGACCAGAGTGTGTGCAATAACAGATTGTTAGGTATGTGTATAACAGCAACATGGAATCTGGGAGTATGTCTAGAACTTGTCAGGTAGTGTTAACAAAGATTTTCTCCACAGCTATAACAGGTAAGAGGTGTAGACTGCAGGTACTACACAGGTCACGTATATACTTGCCTGCAAGCACGGAATCTGGGAGTATGTGCAGAAAGTGTAGGGTAGTGTTAACAATGATGTTCTCAACAGCTATAACAGGTAAGAGGTGTAAACTATAGGTACTACACAGGTCATGTATATACTTGTCTACAAGCATTGAATCTGGGAGTATGTGTACAAAGTGTCAGATAGTGTTAACAATGATGTTCTCAACAGGTATAACAGGTAAGAGGTGTAGACTATACGTAAGACACAGTCCATGCATATACTAATCTACAAACATACCATTGTACCAAGTAAGAACATTGGGTAGTGTAATAATACATGTAAGGGACAGATCACTGCAGTGACTAAGACAGTTGCGAAAACTAGAGGGATATATTAGTTGTTAATTGACCTCACTCTCTCACCCCCTCTATATGTGCAACAATAACCTTATTACATACGTCAATGGGTACATGTACACTCCAAACTTTTTTGGGGACATATGTCCTATTGCTTTATAAATATTCACATTTGGTTCTATGCATGTGCCATGTTAAAATACTCCCATATTGGTGGCCTATTGCGATCGATGCAACCTGCATGCTGTTGTAATGGCCACGGTTGTCCCATATATGCATGTGTTCTGCTTGATCTGCAACTGTTGTAAACTGGTATCTTGGGTTAATGGGAATACCTGTGCATGCTGTTATAACTAATACTGAATGCTGTTGAATATGACTAACTGATATCTTTCTTAACACTGCAACACCATAGCTCGTATGTGAAGGCCAGTCCCAGCAGACTCATGTGTCCCATCTCAGTTGGCCATGGTACCAGGCACCAGCACGTCTGGGTCCCAGCCTGGGACCTCCTCTGCCATTGGCCCTGTACCACCTTTGGGTGGAACTGCCACAGGGGATGGGGCTCAGCCCCCCTGGGAGCGGGGATGGAGAAGTACCTGTCACCTGCCGTCAGGTCCTGGCTGTGGTGTGTAGGGAACTCGACAAGGAGATTTGAGACCAGCTATGCCAGCTTGAGGGCCAAGTGGTGCAATTAGAGGGTGAGCCTACCCCTCCTACCCAGCCCCCAGCACAACCACCTTTGGGGCCGTAAAGGTGCAGTGGTGACTGCCCATGGGTGGGGACCTCAGTCCCACTGTTTCCATTTGGGGGCTTATGGGCTTGCGACTTCCAAACACCCCTTCCCGTCCAAGGTGTTTACCCCCCACGTGTCATATACTGCCCCTGCATGCATCTTGTTTGTCTTGTCTGTTAACCTAACCAACCTACCTCCCCAAATATACCTACTACACCTCCCCAACATCCCACTCTCACCTGAAAAAGAAAAAAAAGGCAATCTGTTCCCACAAAATAATCTCACCCCATACTCGCTGTCCATTTCGCACACATGTCCACTGGACACATGTAATCCAGTCTAAATGGCATCACAACTTATTATTGTTGTCCTCCCCCACCCAGGGGTTTGAGTGTCCAAATCTACCTCCAAATTCAGTGTATATGCACAGCTGTTGCTGTAGAAGAAATGGGCAGCTATGAACCTTCCCTTCAGCTTTCCTGCACATCCCTGGCTATTTTCCCTACTGTCTTTCCCTCTTTGTGCCCCTTTTTTCACCACTTTCCTATCAACCCCTTTTTTCTTTTCTTTTAAAGAAATTAGAGTGAGGGTAAGCTGGAGTAAGCACTTTTAATCAGCAGTAAGTGGCTTTAAGCCTGTTTGCATGGCGGTAAGCAATGCCTACACTGGTTAAGCAATGTGGAAGCTAACTGAGTGTAAGAAGCTATAACCAGAGGTTAGCATTGCTTACCTCAGTGCAAACCCGCTTACAATTGCTTAAAAGTGCCTTAGTCACTCTGTATCCAACAGCTCTCGTCCTGCCCAGCAACAAAATAATCTGCACTCCCAAGTTGCAAACCCCAGACCCTGCACACTATAGGCAAAGTGATTTACCACTAAGCCATGGCAGATACACATACAGCTGATGTTATCACAAACATATCAGCCAGCACAGTCATTCAACAGTATAGGAAATGTATGTAATTATGTATATTAATACGAGCAACCATTTGTACATTGCTCAAATACAGTATTTTGAGCAGTCTATGTATAGCAAAAAAATAGTGCCTGTCCAATCATAATGTGAGAACAGTAGTCTTGCAAAAAACTTAAGAAAATAATAACAAATGGTGCACGTCGAGGGGGCGTGTAGGTGTGCTTCATGCTCAGAATGTCAAACCTGTGACGTCAGTTCTGCAGAACTGGGAGATGAAGCTGGGCAGGTGTGTGAGCAAACCGCTGCTTCTCAAACCCCTGGCAGGATGCTACCAGTGGGATAAACAGTGTAGGCCAGCTAAGTCTAATCTTGACACAAAAACAGGTCTGTCCCTGGTGGGACGAACTAAAAATTGTGAGTCAAACTGTTGTCTACACATCTCAAAAGATGAACAAGACAAGGCTTGTATGTACATGGACTAAATGAAAGAGTACCGAGACGTGAAGTGAGGGCAATGTGTGGAGGTGTGGTATGGCTGGGCTAGCAACTGGAGAATGGATGGTTGATGTGTACGTGGAGCTCGGGGGGTGAGGGAAGGAACCAGGGGTATGAAATTATGGGAGATATATACAAATAAAGCAGCACAGCAATAGTGTAGTGGGCAGAGCATCTGCCTAATGAACAGGCATTCCTGGTTTGAGTCCCACTGCAGCACAGTCTATTTTACATGGCAAAGCATGTTATAACCATTTTTGTTTTTACAAAACCCACTAAATAACACATATTTATGAACTACAGTACTGCAGGAAATACACATGTGAAGTGTCAGTGTCATAATGAATAAGGCACTAGTAAGCAGGGCTTAGTAATTATTAGTAAGAGGGCTGACCTGTCTTGCTGGTTGGGGGGGATGTCAATACGTATAAGACTTATGTTGCTTTAGCCCCCTCACCACCATTAATGGTGCCTGTGTTCATATATGTCTTTGTTACGTTCTCTATTTTATATACTATATATATATATATATATATATATATATATATATCTGTATATACATATCTATATATAGATCTGCCCAGCAACAAAATAAACAGCCTCTGCAAGGATCGAACCCAGGACCCTGCACACCATACACAAAGTGATTTATCACTAAGCCATGACAGATATACATAAATCTGATGTTTTCAGAAACATATCATCCAGCCCAGTCATGGAACAGTACAGAGAATGTATACCTGTATACCAACATCTAGATGTATGTGTGTGTGTAAATATATTAATATCTAAACAGATACAACGTATCTATATATATATATATATATATATATATATATATATATATATATATATATATGTGTGTGTGTGTGTGTGTATTTAGAAATATTTACATATATATACATATATATGAACATATATACATGCAAATGCCTACATCGACACATATATATGCACCTATATGTCTACATATACACAGCAAGGTACATATATGTACACAGATATATATAGCTATGTAGGTATATACGGACATAGTCATACATATGTAAGCTATGTATATCTATATAGGTATATGTGGCCCTACATCTGTAGATAGCAATGGCAGATTAACAAAAACAGATATGTCCACTTGCACTGTTAATGGGGTTGAGAGGCCCCAAACAATATACGTCTTTTACGAATAGGCATACCCCCCAGCCAAACACGTTCGCCCTGCAATACACTACCAAGTGTTGCAGATCCCATTACTCCTAATGCAGTGTAGCATCACTTACAGTCTGTAGTCAGGTCAGGCACATCTCCCTCCTGTGTGTGCCCTGTTTCCACAGTGTATGTTGTTAGAGGTAACTGAGGTGGTGGTGGTGCGGTAGTGTTGTTGCCTCACAGTAAGACATTGTCCTGTTCAATTCTCAGCTAGAGCGTCTTCTGTGTGGGGACATGCGTGAATGGGTGTACCTTCATTGAAGGTTGTGCATCAGGGCTGGCAACACGGCATGTAAAAATCTACTGCCAATCATTAACGGACTGGAGTTCCGCTATGGCGACCCCTAACCAGGAAAAGCCGAAAGACACAACAACAACAACAACATGTTGTTAGAGGTAAATCCCCAATCCATCTGAGATGCTGTTTGCTAAACAACAGATCTAGTTCCTGCTCAAGGTGAATGAAAAGGGCCAACACCAACATGATGTTCATAGATATTGGACTATGTTTCCATGCAATTGGCTATGGGAATATTACCACAGCTGTTCCACATGCAATCAGCTAGGGGAGGCCTGCAATTTGTGCAGAGGCCATCAGCTGATCATGAGCATCACTTAAAATACACATGCTGCTGCCTAAGCAAAGAAGGTGTACGTCTACACATCCACCAGACAGAGAGTGGGAGTGGCAGACTGAGGCAAAGACAAGTCAGGAAGGGGTGAGAGAGTGAAACTTAAGCATGTTTGTATCACACACCTACCAGAACAGGGTATCAAACCCCTGACGACTGCGTTGTGCTATCAGAGTTCAATGCAGTTATTGGATGCACCACATGGGTTACCTATTGTACAGCCCTCAGAGCATATATGTGATGGTGTGTGACATCTGCAACAGGGATTCGGTAGCTACACAGTAGGTGATGTACACGTGCCTGTCTGCATGAACAGGTGCTAGCATCAATACAGCGACACTCTCACAGGGATGCACACACACTGGCAGGGACAGGAGTACTACTCAACAGTAGTGTGATTGTCACAACATATCACTGTGCAGGTATCACATGCCCCACACGGGTCATACGGCGGTTGTATGGGCAAAGGGTATGAGGAGGTGTCTGACATCAGACAGCATGCTTCAATATGCCAATGGGGGTTGTAGTGAGTGTGGATGTGAACATACGCACCATACAACACACAAACACACAGGGTGCCAGTACTGACATGCATGGGTGCATGTCTGCACAGGTGTGTGGTGTTCGACTGTGCCAGATGGCTATACAAGGCTAGGTGATGCGTATACCTTTGCATCAGGCCACATGCAATGGTCTGCAGGACTGTAGTTCTGCATTTGCCCACACAGGTGGGAATTGTATCCCCCATTCAGTCACCTGGGTGACTATTGTGTGTGGCCAATGCTGTGCATCACTTGCCATGTATGTGTTCCTTAGTCCATGACATGGACGGTGTCTGGGATGTGCACACCTCCCACATGCATGTACAGTGACATGTGGAACTGTACCTGGGGTGTCTGGCCCATGTTGTGAATACAGATTATCATCAGATGTGCCAGTCTTGCCCACCTGTGGCGGGAACTGGTAATAGGCAGCAGGTTTACCCTGCACCTACATTGATAGCATGCTAACAGCATTTCCTGGTGTCAGTGGCATCTGTCCATACAGGGCATGTTGTCAGGCATGGTATGTCCTTTGTGGGTCACGTGATGGCACCACAGGTGTTGCAGGTGTCCATTGGGGAACATGGGGGAGGTGCACTGTCTGCATGTAGGTGTGCGTGTGTGCGTGTGTGCGTGTGTGCGTGTGTGCGTGTGTGTGTGTGTGTGTGTGTGTGTGTGTGTGTGTGTATGAAACATTGGTTGAGAGTGTGCTCTGGGTAATACTGGGGTTGCTAACTGTGATTTCCTGGCCATGATGTCACATGTATGGGTATAGCTTTGCACCCCAGCCTCTCAGCTATTTCACATCTGTTATCCCTATACGGTGGACATTGTAATATATAGTATGCCCACCATATAAGAAATATGCAAAACCCACTCCACATTGGCCAAAAGTGTCACACACTCACAACCACCTCCACACAGGATACAAGTTTTACACACACACACACACACACACACACACACACACACACACACACACACACACACACACACACACATACACACACACACATTTGTCACATCTGGGAGTAGAACCCCTACCTAACCAGTTTATTACACTACAGTACTACACAGTTATAGTACGGACCATGGAGATTACTGGAGTACTCTTTCCACAAAGGTGTATTTCACACTGAATGACATCAGCAGGATTGCCAAAGTAGGCCATTTGAAATGTACTGCGTGTGACAAGCCTAAAATGCATTGCTCCCTACACAGACAGTGACACACACAAAAAATCCACAACCGACATGTGTGGGTATAGAACCCCTAACAGAGGTCTATATCACTCACACTACAGCATGGAGCTGCTATAGGACGCACCATGGGGATTACTGGGAAACCCCTCCCCAAAGGTGTATTTCACACTGAATGACATCAGCAGGATTGCCAAAGTAGGCCATTTGAAATGTACTGCATGTGACTATCCTAAAATGCATTGCTCCCTACACAGATATTGTAACACACACAAAACATCCACAACCACCTGGGTGGGGATGGAACCCTAACAGTTCTAAATCACACTACAGTAGTACACAGTTATGGCATGCACTATGGAGATTACTGGGCTACAACCTTCCCAGAGGTGTATTTCTAGGTGGGTGACATCAGCAGCCTTGCCAATGTTGAGGACATGACTTTTAGGCAGTGTGAGTACCCTAAAAAGCATTGCTCTTTACACAGACAGAGTCAGACAGACACACACACATACACACACACACACACACACACACACACACACACACACACACACACACACACACACACACACTTTCCATGTCGGGGATTAGAACACCTACCTAACTACTTTAGCACACTACAGCAGTATGCAGTTACAGGACATGCTATGGAGATTACTGGGCTACAACCTTCCCAGAGGTGTATTTCTAGGTGGATGACATCAGCAGCCTTGCCAATGTTGAGTATATGACTTGTAGGCAGAGTGAGTACCCTAAAAAGCATTGCTCTCTACACAGACAGAGTCAGACAGACATACATACACACTTGCCATGTCTGGGATTAGAACACCTACCTATTGTATCACACTACAGCAGTATGCAGCTACAGGACACACTACAGAGATTACTGGGCTACAACCTTCCCAGAGGTGTATTTCTAGGTGGATGACATCAGCAGCCTTGTCAATGTTGAGTATATGACTTGTAGGCAGTGTGAGTACCCTAAAAAGCATAGCTCTCTAAACAGACAGAGTCAGACAGACAGACACACACACACACACACACACACACACACACACACACACACACACACACACACACACACACACACTTGCCATGTCTGGGATTAACTAACTACTTTATCACACTACAGCAGTATGCAGTTAGGACGCACTACAGAGATTACCGGGCTACAACCTTCCCAGAGGTGTATTTCTAGGTGGATGACATCAGCAGCCTTGCCAATGTTGAGTATATGACTTTTAGGCAGTGTGAGTACCCTAAAAAGCATTGTGCTTTACACAGACAGAGTCAGACAGACACACACACTTGCCATGTCTGGGATTAGAACACCTACCTAACTACTTTATCACACGACAGCAGTATGCAGTTACAGGATGCACTATAAAGATTACTGGGCTACAATCCTCCCAGAGGTGTATTCCTAGGTGGGTGACATCAGCAGCCTTGAATTGTAGGGAGTGTGAGAACCCTAAAAAGCATTGCTCTCTACACAGTCAGAGACAGACAGACAAGCACACAAACTCACCAAGTCTTGGGTTAGAACTCCTACCTAACTAGTTTATCACACTACAGCAGGGCACAGTTATAGGACACTCCATGGAGATTACTGGGCTACAGCTCTCCCAAAGGTGCATTTCACATTGGATGAACTCAGCAGGTTTGTTGTAGTAGGGCTATGGGGAGAGCAGTGGGTGTGCATAGGCCATAACCTATTCATCTAGGGGTTGACACACCACATGCGGGCACACACGGGGTCATATTTCACAGGTATGTGTATACAGCTGCTAGATGACTACTTCCTTGTACAGTCATGTTGCACAGCTGGCACGTGCATCACATAGTCTGTAATGCTGACAGATATTGGTGGCTAGTATCTGCAGTGAGTGACATCTGCACCTCATGTGTTTGGGGCCCTTTGGCTGTGTGCTGGGTGGGACAGGCCTAGATGGCTCCTTGTCACAGTCACCCTCTCCCACACATTTATGTATGTCTACCTTTGGCTTATTATAGTGTGTTGTCCTGACATATATGTCTGTATTCCTATCCACTGTCTGTGCAAGGCATGAGTATTCCTATCCACTGTCTGTGCAAGGCATGAGTGGTGCATACTGACGAGTGTCTGCACTAACAACTACAACTGCCAGAAATGTCTGGTCCACTGGTGTTTGCAGACATGGCCTTCATGTGTTTAAGTGTGTGAGCATGCCCAGTATGACCTTTCAGTATGTTGTTGATTGACATTGCCTTCATTTATGGCCGTCTGTATTGAATGTGTGGATCGCATCTAGGTAGTTTGTGCTGCAGTGCTGACCTTTGTGTTGTACATCGACAGGTAGCATGTTGTCTCTGCAGGGTATCTATCGATCATTTGGCTTTGACTGTTACTACATTTCTGCATAGTGGGGTGGCACACCTGACTGTTTCAACATTTCTACACAGGAATGGGGGGCACAGCTGACTGTTATTACATTGCTATGTAGGATGGGGGAGCACACCTGACTATTTCTACATTTCTTCACAGGGTTGGGGGGCACACCTGACTGTTATTACATTACTATGTAGGATGTGGGGGGCACACGTGACTCTTGTATACATTTGCTATGAATGTACTGGTATGTCAGGTACTCCATTTCATTCTGTATTGCTAACTATAATGCTGACTAGAGGTATACCAGTGTACTACAGATCATGGATTTGGTTGCCCTACATATTATTGTCTGACTTCCTACCCTTCAGAACTAACATCCCACTGCCTGCCCTGCTGTGGTCTATCTGTGTAGGCCTGGGGAGGAGGTTAACCATAGCGTGATTCATAGGCCATGGCACAGGCTCTGTTTGGGTTTGTTTACACCTGTCCTGCTGGCTGAGACTGTTGTTGGGTATGTGGGCCATCCTGATTGGCATGTGTGGGTCATATGGACACACATGTCGCTCAGCATATTTCCTGCAGTGGGTTTTGTCACCCTGTGTAGTACTGGTTACTATGGTGACTCCAGTATGTGTTACAGATGTCATGGTGCCACTATGGGTGTCTACTGTCTGTTGCCATAATATTCAGCCACCCAATTCCCTTGCATGCTCACATCCATACCTTAGCTGCAGGTAATGACACATTCTACTCCATTTGGCAATTGGTAGGTTGATTGACTTACATTGAGGGTGTGCCAGACTTGCGGATGGTGCTGGAGGGCTGCCTATGTCGGGCATGAGTATGAGTACACTCCCTATACATGGTTGAACACAGGTAGTGTCATGCTTGGCATCCATTTTACTGTATGTGTGAGTCAAAGAGAGGTGTCATTTCATGGATCCCTACTGTGTCAGTGCATGTGCTATGCATTGCCTCTTTGCCACAGCCATGGCATACTGGGCATGCCTCCATCAGCCTACTGGGGCAGGCTCAGGTTGTTCCTCCTCTAGGTCACCCTGTGCCTGTGCAGGCCTTGGCATTGGTGGAGGGCTGTGTGGCCCTGCCCATGCTGTTCCTGCTGCAGCTGTTTCTGCAGGATCATATTGTGTAGCATAGCACATAGCAGAACAATTTGGGTACATGTAGCTGGTGAATACTGCAAGGCTCCACCGGATGTGTCCAGACACCGGAACCATGACCTGAGCATCCCAAACACATGCTCTATTATATGTCTGGCCTGTGCTTGTGCCTCATTATGGTGTTGTTGTTCAGGTGTGTGTGCATTTCTGATGGGTGTCATTAGCCACGGCTCCAGTGTGTACCCAGCATCCCCCACTAAGCGACCGTGGGGGATGACCCCAATGGCAAATCTCTGGTACAGCTGCATCAGATGCCATATGTGGGAATCATCACAGCTTCCAGGGCAGTCAGCACACACATTCATTATAATGCCCTGGGCATCACATATGACCTGGCAGTTGATGGAGGGTATGCCCCTGCGGTTGATGTAGGCCTTACCCTGCTCACCAGGTGGTACTGTGATGCATATGTGAGTGCAGTCTATAGCACCCACTACCCCAGGGTATTCTGCTATTTGATGGAAGAGATGCATATTGCTGGTCAACACCTCACAGGTGTTGAGGAAATATATGTGCTCACTGGCATGTGCTGACATGGTATCCAGGAACTAGTGGAATATTCTGGATGCTGATGCCTGTGAGATCCCCATGATATCCCCAGTTGTGCTTTGGGAGGTACCTGTGGCTAGTATACCTAGGCCTACACATACCTTGGTATGCACTGGGATGGGTTCACCTCTGTCAGTTCGGTGTGTTAGCTGTGGCCGGCACAGCTCAACAATTTGCTGTAGGAGGTCTCTGTCCACCCTATAGCACCCCACTATCTCCAGCTCATGTAGCCCCTGGTAGGTTACCCTGGGTCTGTACACTCTTCTCCATCTCCTCACTGTGGGTTGTTCAGCAGCATTCACAACATCACCACCCTCAGCACCTTGCACATGTTGTTCTATGTTGCCTGCTGCAGCCCTTCTCATTTTGTAGGTTTGATTTTTAAAATTTCCCCGCTTGTATACACCAGTGGTGTAGAGTGTGTGAAAAACCAGAGGGGAAGGTGTTTGCTTAGTTTGTAGTAGTGTTCTGGGCTGGGCTTGTCCGCTGCCTGTGTAATTGGCTGACTCTGATACATTTCACCTGCCAGCTAAGCTAGTTATCCTTGATTACCTTCCTACTGCTGTTTTCCCTTCCCATTGCCTCCCTGTTTAAGCCTGTGTGCGTGCCGTGCAGAGTGCTCAAATGTGCACAGTGCTACTATTTCCTGGTTTAACTTCTTTTTTCTTCCTGTAAAACCCGGTGTGTGGCACGCACACCCGCTTAGGCTTTGTAAAGAGTGCTAGGCAGGTTTAGACACACCCCCTAGCTTAGGTGTGCTAAGCTATGAGCAAACCCGAGCCACAGGGCTCCAATCCGGTTACAGTATGTCTGACACACACACCCATGATGTCACCTACCTCCTAGGCTTGCTCCAAGCTATTCCTACTCTTACACTGTTGGGGCCTGACTCACATGCTGGGTAGAACTGGGATTCATTATCCTTCTCCTCATTTGCATAGGATTGCCTGCTAATGCATAGTTACATGTCTCACACTTAGTCTCCCCCTTTAGCAACCACTACTCACTGGCCAGGTTGTCTTCTGCCTGCCATTGACTTGCATGGCAGAATACTGATTTTAGTTAGAATGCTTATTTTAGGTTTATTTTATTATTTCCCCCCCGATCCCATTTGTGCACCGCTGCCCTATGCTTAAACAGCCGAGATAGGCTACAAAAAAATAAAAGTTGATTTTTTTAATTTTGTCCACTGTTTGCAATGCCAATGGCCTTATACTTGGCCATTGGCATGCTTACTACATTATATGCAGCCTTCATTTGGAACTGTCATAGCTCCGTTTTGGATTTTGCAGAAATGTACTCGGTTACCAACCGAGTACATTTCTGCAGATTGCACTAGTCTTGCACGGACTGTTGCGAGTTTCCTGGATTGCAAATTCACCTCATTTGCATGGCTTTCACCTGCAAATGGGGTGATTTGCATACCAGGGCTTTGTCCATACAAGATTAGTGCAGGAGTGCTCGTGCACGCCCCTGAAGGCTGTTCCTGGATTACACGGCAGACATATTGCCTGCTTGAGCTCCTGCACTGATCTTACACTCCGTGCAAGCTTTTGAGAATCCGGGTGTAAGTGTTGGTTTAGTAACTAATTTGGGTAACTTCATGGAGAGATGATAAAATCAACAAAAAAAAGGGGAGTAATATTTCTGGAAATGAACACATCCTCAAGTCTTGGTGAATACTTTCATGAGGTGTGCCCTGTTTTTTACAAAATCTCACCAAGGCAACACTGATATATAAACTGTATTTATATTGTATATATCAGTTGAAAATAAAAATGACAGCTGAGTGCACAAGTCCCAGGATAAAAAAGTACCCATTCTTGGTAGGTGCACCGGTGCCAGAACTGGAAAAAATGACAATGTTGAATCCTCAAGACACATAAACATTCCTACAATGGGGTTAGGCCAGCCTCAGGGACAGGATGGCTCCCCCTGTTGTAGAAGGAAGTAGTAGTCCACAAAAACTGATAGGCCAAAAAATAGCAATAAAGATGACATAGTGGACTATTTAGGATAGGAGAGAAATTATGTATTGTCACTATTATGCAAGAAGCCCAGAATCCCTGATCAGAAGATTAAGATTAAGATCAAAATTAGAGAAAAGAAAAATACTTGCACAAGAAAACTGTCAAAAACTTCAAATACAAATTTGTGTTCATTAATACAAAAGATTCATGAAAAACATTATACAGACTAAGAAACCTTGGGCCATTTGGAAAATGAAGCAACTGAGGAAGTACAGAAATATAAAGAACAAAACTGAGAGCTTTCTGGAAGGTATAAAAAAAGAAATATGGGCATGGGAAAGAAAGAAAGATCTGATATAGTGCAATATTTATGCAAAGGAGAAAGCCAAATTAATCAATACAAAAAAGCAGCCCTAAAGATATTTGAACAGGCAAAGGCATCCGGATATGGAAAAGTTTACAATACAAAAAAAAAAAAGAAAACAAAGAGCAAAAGTACAAAGGAGGATTAGTAATGGAGAAGTTAAAGAAATAGCAACTGAAGTTATGGATTACCTGCAAAGTAAAGGATTTAGTGTAGAAAATCTCACCCTGATAACACCACAACAGGATAGAACAACGGATCTCCAAATTAAGGAGAAAAGAGTGGAGTGGGAAACATCTGATCACTTGCCATATGAAGATACTTTGGAGCCTTCACTAGGAATCCAGTATAAAAGTGCAGTTGGAGTTGCACAGCAAGGGAAGGAATAGGAAGCTGTAGCAACTCTGATGCAGTCAATGTTGTGGAGTGATAGGCCAGTGAGTTCTCATATGAAAGACCAATGGATGGCACAGGATGAAACTGAAGAGAATATGTCATAGGAAGATCCTGTTAGAAGAGTATAGAAGAGGGGAAGAGAACAATAAAAATACTCAGAAAGACAGACGTGATAAAAGCAGTACACAGTATCAGAACAGATAAGGATCTATTGTACATTATTGCACATAATAAACTAAAGATATCAGCTCAGGCAGAAAAACTTATAACATATGCAGATAAATATAAAAGAAAAGTACAAAATAAGCAATTTATCGATGACCCAAAAAAGTTTTATAGAGAATTGGAAAACAAGGAAGAAGGGATATAAAAAACACCAAAAAAAAATAAGAAATACATTTTGGAGAAATATCTATGAAGATACTGTGGAACTTAACAAAGATGCTGAATGGATAGAAGAAGTAAAAGAAAAAATAAGAAGTTTAAATGTACACAATATGAAATGGGATGAAGTAACGGGTAGAGAAATTGAAACAAAATTAAGAACAGATCCTAAATGGAAAACCCCAGGCCAGAAACAGTACCTAACTTCTGTCTAAAAGGATTAACATGTTTACATGAAGATTTAGACATGCGTAAAAGCTATTTATATGTGCACCCTGAACAGAAACCAACCTGGTTAACAACAGGAAAAACAACACTCCTCCTTAAGAGAGAACCTGCAAGCTATCCTAAAAACTATAGACCGATAACTTACCTTCAGATAATGTATAAAGTATTCACCGGAATTAATGCCAACAGAGTTTATAATCATTTAGAAGAAAAGTCAATCATGGCAACAGAATAAAAAGGTAACAAAAGAAAGTCACATAGAAAAAAGGATCATTTGTTGTTACATAAAGTCATAATAAAGAATTGTAATAAGTGGAAGACTCTAAGTACTGCATAGAGAGACTAAAAAAAAAGCATTTGACAGCATCCTACGTTCGTAGATAACAGAGTGCTTACAAATGTATAAGATGTACCCTACACTGATCGTACATTACAGCAACCATGGAACAGTGACAGACCACTTTGCAGTTAAGCCATGATAAAGGACAAATTATTATTCCAGGGATTAAAATTCAAAGGGGGATATTCCAGGGTGACTCTCTGTCACTGCTGCTCTTTTGTCTTGCCCTTAACCCATTAAGCTGTCTATTTAACAGATTAGGTCATGACTACAATTTGGCTCCCAGAAAACAACTAAGTGTAAAGACTTCTCATCTTGTTGTGGATGATTTAAAACAGTATAGTTTGTTAGATGACAAACTGAAAGCACAACTACAAGTGGTCAGACTTTCTCAGATGATATAAGAATGTCATTTGGTCTTGATAAATGTGCAAAAGCAACCTTTAAAGCAGGAAAGCTGCAGCACCAAAAAATAGCAGTCTGGGACAGGAATGTAATATAAAAGAACTTGAGCAAGAGGAAGTGTAGACCTGTTTGGGAACTGATGAAGGGTTAACAATAAAACATGAACAGATGTGAATAAAACTTAAGGAATATTTCAGAAGACTAAAATTAATACTGAAAACTGATCTGACATCTAGGAATAAAGTCCATGCTATAAACCAATTTGCTCTTCCTGTCCTAACTTACGGTTTTAGAGTGATTGACTGGCCCCAAAAGGTATTGGATCAGTTGCAAAGGAAAACGAAAAATGCTTCATGCTTATCAAATAATTTATAAAAATCAGTGTATACCAAGATTATATATTCCCCATTCTGAATGAGGTATGGGCCTTCTCGAAATTGATTACATATATAAATCTGCAATCGTAGGACTGCATACATATCTGCTGACCTCAAAAGACCCAAACATAGTAGAAGTTGTATAACATGAGGTGAACAAGTCTAAAATGACTTCTCTGCTTAGTTTGGCAGAAGCATATTGGTGTCAAGCAGGAATGAAAATCAAACCAGAAGTAGCTAAAAATCAGATAGCAATTGAACGTGCCAAAAAACAAAAGAAAGAATATAGGGTGAAGGATCAGATGAGAAGACAAAAAATGTATAAAATGCATAAATATAGTTGTACGTACAGAAAACTCTTGGAACAACCTCATGTCAATCAGGACCAAATGCAGGAATAGTTAAGGAGAGGTGAATTTAAACCGAAAGACGAAAGGTTAATATTGGCAGCCCAGGATAGCGGATTGCATACATGTTGGTTTACGAAGTCCATTGACCATGTGGGAGAAACAGACAAATGTAGGTTGTGTAAAACAGAACTGGAAACAGTCGCACATATTGTTGCTGGGTGTGATACACTAATGGCAGAAGGACTGTATACTGAAAGACATAATAATGTGGCAAGACTGTTGTATTGGGAATTGTCCAAACATTATTATACTGAAGTAGCTGAGAAGCATTGGAAACATAAGCCACAAAGCATTATAGAAAATGAAATTTATATCACATGGGACCACCCATTACTAACAGCTTGAAAAATAGATACAAGAAAACTAGATATAGTAGTCTATGAAAAGAAGACAAACATAGCATTGATCATTGAAATTGCTACACCCAGTGACTACAGTGTCTTATGTACAGAGAGACACAAATTCATAAAATACCAGGATTTGCAGGCAGAAATTAGGGCAATGTGGAAGAAGGATACCAAGACAGTTACAATAGTAGTAGGAGTAATGGGTGTCATTAAAAAGAATTTACAAATCATACTTACATATGTTACTGAGATGTAACTCCGTATGAATTGCAGAACGAGTCAGTTATGGGCATATTGCTGGTGCTGCAAAAATCACTTCTGGTTAACATTAAAGATTGAAACAATACTAATTTCATGAACTTTAATCATACCTTGACTTAGGAATGCAGTCCATTCTCATCATGGTATTAGAAACCCAAAACTTTGGAGAAATTAAACCAGAGGTTCTCAACCATTCTCTGTTTTCCTCTCATATTTGTGGTCTGTTCATCATCAAATTTGTGGACTTCTGCTAAAGTGTTGACTGCAATTATGAAATAACAAAAAAGTGATTCACACTTTATACCCTTCAGAAAGTGCTTGCTAGTGTAAAACTGCTATGCCAGCAACTTTCTAAGTAGATCAGATCAATATTTAAAATCTGCTCTTGATTTTTGTTGTTTGCCTCTGATTCTTGAGCTAAAAGGTTAGGAAGGCATGAGGGTATGCAGTGGATTGTATGGTTCTCAAGCTGAAATATAATTTGTTCATTTGAACAGAAGCAAACATCTGATGTGTAAGCAGTCATACAAGAGGCTCTAATGGATGCTCGCGCGTGTGTGTGTGTGTGTGTGTGTGTGTGTGTGTGTGTGTGTGTGTGTGTGTGTGTGTGTGTGAGTGTGTGTGCGTGTGTGTGCGTGTGTGTGTGTGTGTAAATACATGGTTCCTGCATCCCAGTGTACTTATTGTGTACAGAAATGAATCAATTGTAGTATCATTGTATGAGACATGCTGTTTAAGTACTGTCCTTGGCTTACT
The DNA here is from genome assembly GCF_019279795.1 of Protopterus annectens. Classification (NCBI taxonomy): domain Eukaryota; kingdom Metazoa; phylum Chordata; order Ceratodontiformes; family Protopteridae; genus Protopterus; species Protopterus annectens. The sequence goes on along the minus strand of NC_056737.1, from coordinate 393,123,204 downwards.
AGTTATATTGACTGTGAACAAACTGATCAGTATGAAATCTGAGTTTAATCCTACTACTTTAACTATGAATATATTTTAATTTAGCTTGTTTTGCAATCACTCAGTTCTGAAATGTGTGTTTGGGATACAATAGTTTGTCTTGCAATTAGTGCAGGTGAGTAAGGCTATGAGCTGTTAATAAGCTGCTTCCAGTAGTGCAGAGTTTGGTTCCCTCTGCCTTCATTTATCTCCAGTGTGGCTCAGTAGTGCAGGATTTGATTCCCTCTGCCTTCATTTATGTCCAGTGTGGCTCAGTAGTGCAGGATTTGATTCCCTCTGCCTTCATTTATGTCCAGTGTGGCTCTGACAGTCACTTCAACAGACAGTGTTCCTGGGCTGTTCCTGAAGAAGGACACTTGTGACTGATAGACTGTCCCACCCTATACATCTTGTCTTTTGAATGCCTTTACCCTTTACAGTGCTTAACATCGGGTCTGTTGTACTTTAATAGGTTGTCAGATGCATTTTCAGAAAATGTTAGTGTTATCAAGGGAAGAAACATTTACTCTTGCTCATATTAAGTCTATTTTCAATGTGTAAGATGTTTGTTTTGTTTATTTATTTATATTTTTATATGTAACCAAAAGAGTAGCCCAAGAACACAAAAATTTAGAGTACGAAGATCCTACACTCCGAATCCAGAGGACCACCGCTGATGCGAAACCACACTGATATAGAAACGTATGTAGACTGGTGCCAATCACCCTTCAGCAAAAAACAAATGCCACGACCCAAATGAGGGAATAAATTCTATGAAACCTTTTAGTCACACAAAACAAAGTCAAACACAAGCACTTTCGCCCGGTATTAGCGCTATTAACTCCCCAAGTGATGTTGACATCCTACAGAATGGCCACACTGAGACCAACGACTGGTGTCAGAACCATGGCCTTAAGCTCAATGCCAACAAATGTGTCATTAATCTCATTTAGGAAAATCCTGTTTCCCATGATTTACCACATTGATGGTAGTCCACTGAACACAGAAGGCATTATAACAGATCTGGGAACAGAGGTTGATAGCAACCTCTCTTTTGATCACCACATTGCCACCGTGGTCAGAAAGTCTTTCTATGTGGCACATCTCATTACTAAGGGTTTTGCATCCAGGAAGAAAGAGGTCATTGTCTCCCTCTACTCTTTTCTCATTAAGCCAATCACCGAGTACAATACCCCATTTGTCATGTACCTCAATAGACACCTGCAACAACTGGAGATGCCGCACAAGTACCTCACAAAGAGGATCCTAGGCCTTAAACACATGTCCTATATGTACAGATTCAAAAAACTCCAACTATTCTCTGCTTCATATCACCTACTTAGAGGTGATCTCTGCTTGACTTACAAAGCCATGTCTGACCCAGCTCTGTTAGAAATGCTACAGCTAAGGAAATCCCAGTCCCTCTGCACCACATGCTCCAGAGACCTCATCCTCATTACCATAATCAATAGAACTTACTGGAAGGGCAGGTTCATAACCTAGAGACTGCCTATGCTATGGAACAGATTTCCCATACATGTCAAGCAGAGCACCTCACTAACCCTCTTCAAGAGAAAACTTGATGAGTGGATGGGAAATAGAAAATTCACCACAGGGATAACTCCAGTGGCTCTAGTAGACAGATGGAAGGGTAGGGCAAAGGGTGAGCCAGAGTTTGCAGAGGAAGGAATGCAATAATCAGACAATGTGAGGCAGGGTAGCTAGGGGAGGTAAAAGGAGGGTTACTAGTCAGGATTGGAGACTTTTTAAGTGAGTTTTTAGTGCAGTCTTGAAGTGATTGCAAGATGGTAGTGTGGTTATAGAGGGGCGAGATTGTTCCATAATCTGGATATGATGCAGGAGAATAGTGCTTCTTCCACTGAGTTCTTGGGTTTGGTCACTAGAAGTAGATTTTTGCTGCTGGAGCATAGTGGTCTAGTGAAGCAGTAGGGCTGAAGAAGGTTTTGAAGGGATGGGACTTTAAAATGATGGTTTACTAACTTGTGGGTGAGAGAGAGTTGATTCCGGTGAAGAAGTTGAGGGAGTTCAAGACAGTCAAGTTCTCTAAATGAGATACAGTGTTGGCTGCGATAACATGCACCAGTGGCAAACTTAGCAATTTTATTGTAGCAAGCCTTGAGCTTGTTTAGGTCTGTTTGTCTAAGATAGCTAAGTATAGGAGAGGCATCAGGTAGAGTGGAGATTAGGTAAGAATTGGCAGCAGAACTTCTGGCTGTCTTGGTGAGGAATTGTTTGTTTCTGTTCAATGCACCTAGTTTTTTGTGAACCTTTTTTATGGTAAGAGAAATGTGAGTGTCAAATCTGAGATTATCAATTTCAACACCAAGTAGTTTGGTGTGTTCTGTTGAGGAGATAACGGTATTGTCTTTGGCTAGAATATTAAAATGGGGGATAATTGGATTAGATTTGGTGGGTTGGAAGATAAGGAGTTTAGTCTTGCTCAGGTTGAGTAATAACTGGGCATTAGATAGCCAGTTTTCTACAGACGAAAAGGTTTCCTGTGTGATCTTGTGAAGTTCAGATATAATTGGGGCTGAGCAGATGAGGGTGGAGTCATCTATATACTGTATAAGAGAAGCATGCTTGGTGGCTCTGAATAAAAAATGAAGACAAACCTTAGAAATCCACAAAAAGAGTGCAACAAAGTCCAAAAAGCCAAAGCCTTAACGCAGTTTAATGTTAAACTTTAAAAGACAGCGTTTTCGCTACTAAAACAGAGTAGCTTCTTCAGAGGCAAGCAAACACAGAAAAAGGCGCCAAACCAAATTTATAATACCGGCTGCCTAATTAAAATCAGCTGAGAGATGTGACATCATTTCATAGCAAATCTAAACTATCAGCAAATGTTTTTAACTGAGTCACAATATATCAGTAAATATAACTAAATCAAGCAAGTTTAAAAAACAAATTTTAAAGAAAGGCATATAACACATCCTCATATTACTAAAAAGAAAGTCAGTACAAATACATGTGATAAAAATTATTATTATTAAACAATAATTATGTTTAATATGAAATAATTAAATTTAGTATAAAAAGTAATTATATTTAGTATAAAAAATCTATTAAGAAATTTAAATAATATTTTAATTCATTACCCAAAAATATGGGTATGTATATATAAGTAAACCCAATAGTATATATCAATAAAAAACATACTTAGTATCACAGTAAATTCAAACTTAAACTGTGCATTAAAAATGAATCTAAAGGGAAATACTAGTATAATGACTATTGGGAAGAGTAAGGGGATGAAGTAAAAACAAAGCTGTAAAAGAAATACCTAATCAACGGAGGTAAGATTTATATTTCAGTACTGGCGAAATATTGCAGCTCTCATTTAAGCCAGGTATATTGAATGCATCCAATTTCAGCTGCCATTGCAAACAAAATCTGTAATATATGTTGCCCTTTGTGTCTGCTGTCCGTCCTTCTATATTGGAAAGACGGACAGAAAGCTTAGGGAGCGTATATATCAACATATATATGCAATAAGGAACAATAATTGTGAAAACGCACTTGCGAAGCATGTTTCTTCCAATTCAGGACACAGCTTTGTGTTTATGGGGATTGATTGTAAATATAAAACCATCAGGGGAGGTCCTATTTCTTTACTTTTAGAAATATTAGAATTGCAATGGCAGCTGAAATTGGATGCATTCAATATACCTGGCTTAAATGAGAGCTGCAATATTTCGCCAGTACTGAAATACAAATCTTACCTCCGTTGATTAGGTATTTCTTTTACAGCTTTGTTTTTACTTTATCCCCTTACTCTTCCCAATAGTCACTATATTAGTATTTCTCTTTAGATTCATTTTTAATGCACAGTTTAAGTTTGAATTTACTGTGATATTAAGTATGTTTTTTATTGATATATACTATTGGGTTTACTTATATATACATACCCATATTTTTGGGTAATGAATTAAAATATTATTTAAATTTCTTAATAGATTTTTTATACTAAATATAATTACTTTTTATACTAAATTTAATTATTTCATATTAAACATAATTATTGTTTAATAATAATAATTTTTATCACATGTATTTGTACTGACTTTCTTTTTAGTAATATGAGGATGTGTTATATGCCTTTCTTTAAAATTTGTTTTTTAAACTTGCTTGATTTAGTTACATTTACTGATATATTGTGACTCAGTTAAAAACATTTGCTGATAGTTTAGATTTGCTATGAAATGATGTCACATCTCTCAGCTGATTTTAATTAGGCAGCCGGTATTATAAATTTGGTTTGGCGCCTTTTTCTGTGTTTGCTTGCCTCTGAAGAAGCTACTCTGTTTTAGTAGCGAAAACGCTGTCTTTTAAAGTTTAACATTAAACTGCGTTAAGGCTTTGGCTTTTTGGACTTTGTTGCACTCTTTTTGTGGATTTCTTTGGTGGCTCTGAATAGATCATTGGTAAAGAGTGTGAATAGTAGAGGACCAAGGATGGATCCTTGGGGAGCACCGAGTGTTACAGGAAGTCGAGGAGATAGGTCATTATGCCGGACAACCGATTGTTGGCGGCCACTTAGATAGCTGTGAGACCAATCAGTAGCTGACTGGAAAAGGCTAGGTTAGTGAGAAAAGAGATTAGTAGTTTGTGTGAGACCATGTCAAAAGCCTTGGATAGATCCAGAAATATAGCAGAGGAGAACAGGCCATTATTTTTATGATGAAGGATAGCATTAGTGAAAGAGAGCAAGGCGATAGTAGTGTTGTGGTATGGCCTGAAGCCATGCTGGGTGCTGGAGAGGAGGTTATTAGCTAAGAGGTGGTCTAAGACTTGAGAATGGATGTATTTCTCAAATATCTTGGAAAGTGGAGAAAGGATGGCTATGGGGCGGTAACTGGAAAGTTCAGTGGAGGAGCCACCTTTATGGAGAGGAATGATGTGGGATGTTTTCCACAGTGTGGGGACATAGCTTTCTGATAAGGACTGATTAATTAAGATAGAGACTGGATAAGCTAGGGCTTCTGCTGCTATTTTTAGGCATTCAGAGGGGAGATTGTTAGCTGCAAGATTTGTAGGCTTAAGTTTCAATGTTTTTTATATAGGAGGTAGGTACTGATGAAAAAGAAAAGACTGTGGGCAGAGTATTTGGTTTTGATGTAGGGAGGGTGGGTAGAGGGTTGTGTTGTTTAATCAAAGACAGAATGTTTTCAGTAAAGTGTTTATTGAATGAGTCAGCAATACTGCTGGAGGAAGGGGGAGTGGTAGATGGGGGATGCCTACTTTACCTGTGTGGAGAATGGAGTTTATTGTGGTGAGAACTACTTAGGGTTGTGATGGGAGGTGTTTAGGGCAGACTGATAATACTGGGTTTTATCTTCTTTTATTTGCTTTTTGACCTTGTTGCGCAACTCTAGGAATGACTGTCCACAGAAGAGTTTCTTGTTAAGAACCAGTGCTCCCAGGCCTTTTCTCTGATTTTCATTAGCACCCTGGTGTTTTTATGTATCCAAGGGGAGTACTGTGTTTTGACTCTGGTATTTCTTAAGGGGGCATGTGTCTTTAGGATGTTTAGGAAGGTGCTATTGAGGAAGTGGATGGCTTCATCCAGACTGAGGTACTTTAGTGGTGTCCAATCAAATTTTTGAAGGGATGAGATAAAGGAGAGAGGGTTAAAGTTTACCCTATTTTGGATTTGCCTATATATGATGATGATGATGGGTTCAGCACAATTTAAGTGGTGTCTCAGAAGGAATGTTGCAGTGTGGTCACTTAGGCTGTCTGGTAGACAGCCAGCTAAGTATGAGTGAGGGTCTTTATTGACTAATATCCGAGAGTAGTTTATTTGTTAGAGTTTTTATTTATCTGGGTAGGTGACTGTATTAGTTGGGAGAAACCATGAAGGTTTATATACTGGGCTGGATGATTGTTACTACAAGATAGCCAGTTGATATTAAAATCACCTAGGATTATGGTTTCCTGGGGTAGGGAATGGTTAGCCCAGTTCAGGAGGTTTTCCAGGGGTGGGATGTTTTGGCCAGGTGGGAAGTAGCACCCTATGATGTTGATTGTTTTATTTGGGTTTAGTTTGAGGTTGGAATATAGGATTTCTTCATTTCCAATTTTGGGAGGGGGCAGATGTGATAAGTATCTGGATGCTGAGGTGGTATTTAAACATTAGAGCTACACCACCCCCTTTCTTAGGTAGTCTACATACTCAAAGAATGTTATAACCTGTTGGGAGTATCTCCTTACTTTTGATGTGAGGTTTGAGCCAGGTCTCAACCCCTCCAAGCTGTGGATCACCAGGTAAGTGTCTGATGGCTTAGCAATGAGCAGAATTCAACTGCTGATTAGCACTTGTGTCCTGATGGGAGACTAGTAATTTAAAGATGGCTCCATAAACAGCAGGAATCTAATATAGACTTAGTATTGGGGGTGGGAGGTAGCAAAAAGAGGGTAGCAAAAAGATTGTGAACCAGGTGCAATGCAAAGAAACCAGCCAAATCAGACAGACAGGCAGTGGAAAACTATCAGTGAAAGCCTCAGAGGGGGTGAGTAGTAATACAAACTCTACTTGTAAAGTGAAGGAGAGATGAGACAGGAACATTTATTAAGGTTGAGATACATTAGCAATGAAGAGGAATGTATAGAGATGAAAATAAACAGGTGGGGCTCAAATGATACAAAACTAAGGCAAACAGCACTGAAAGGGGTGCTTGAGGGTTCATTTTTAATCACAGAGAATAGGAAGGACATAAATTAAGTGTATACTGTCTAGTGGACAGTTAGGATTACTACACAAGCTGCGGGGGGGGACACAATGCTCAAACAGTCAGTGTTATTAGCACGCTGTGAGCTACTAAGTAACACAGCTAATGTTAAAGCTTCACTATCATAACACATACATGTAAAATGCCTGGGTGGACTCTGCCTGCTCTTCAGGCTCAAAAGGTATATCATTGGTTTAGTTTTGCAGTACTGATTCCTTCTTAGACTGTATGGGTGGGGTGGTAGCAAATGTCTGTCAGTGTTTTTACTGCAAATTTTGAAATAAAAGTTTTAAATTACATCCAAATCTCTGTGGTCATTATAAAAGTAAAGAAGAAAACAGTTATTCAGGACAGACAGACAGACATGTAATAGGATATTGGTATGGCTGGTGGGGGGGGGCAGTCCATTACTCTGATTAGGACCCTATTGGATTATGACCCAGCTCTGGTTAAATGTAAAGGCCTGTACCAGGGAAACAGCACCACTGATGTGAAGTGTCAGCTTGGAGAGTGGAAGTGATGACACCAGAGCAGGAAATGGATCTTGGAATATTAAAGGTACCCATACTTGGCCACCAAGAGCAAAATAAGAGGGCAGTGGCTGTAGCCAATGGAATACTGGAACATAACCTCGAGTGAGCTGCCTCTATTAATAAAAAGGTAATATCAAAAAAGCACAAGAAGAGACAGAAATAGTAATAATGACCTGAGAACACTTCATCATGAACTTGCAGTACCATTATATCTGTTATTCGCTGGGTCATTTAGGGGAGGGGAGATTCCTCAAGACTGGATGCATGCATTATTTTAACCCATCTTTAAGAGAAAGGGGAATAGGAAAAACCCAGAGTCATATAGACCTATAAATTTACTTTCCTTTTGTGTTAAAATAACAGAGGTTATTTTAAAAACATTGTCACAATTGGAAAGATTGAGACTTGAAAATATATATCAGCATGCATATGTTGAAAATAGATCTATAACTACTTCTTACATGATCTTCTATAATAATATAACAACAGGTATATGTGAAAAAGTCTGCTATGATATAATTTATATAGACAACTTTAGCCTGTGACAGGGCCATACACAAAACACTGATCAATAAATTAAAACAGCTAGGTATTAATGTAATCTTGATAAGATGGATAGCTGCATGGCTTACAAACAGGGCCTGGCAAGTATCATACAGCAACTGGACAGGTGAAATTCTAGGTCACAGTCACTTAGGTTGTGTCTTAAAGATCTATATTTTTCATCTAAGGTGTTCTATAATCTGTATGCAGATAAGTTAAAATGGAGTGTGCAAAAGATCTTGACTAAACTGACCATTTAGACACAGGAATATAATATGCATATACATCACAAACTAAGCATACAAGATTTAGGAGACATAGACTGAAGCATGAATATTTGGGAGGCCATGGTGGTGCAGTGGTTAGCATTGCTGCCTCACAGCAAGAGGTTCTCCGGTTCAATCCTCGGCTGGGGTGCCTTCTGTGCGGAGTCTGCATATCCTCCCTGTGGTTGCGTGGGTTTCCTCCGGGTGCTCCGGTTTCCTCCCACATCCCAAAGACATGCTGCAGGTGGATTGGACACTCTAAATTGGCCCTAGGTGTGCATGTGAGTGTGCCTTCTGTGGAAGGTTGGGTGCCGGGCTGGCAACTCAACACCGTAAAACTCCACTGCCATTCAATGTGCGGACAAGGTGATCCGCTGTGGCGACCCCTAACCGGGAAAAAGCCGAAAGAAGAAGAAGAAGACTGAAGCATGAATATTTAATACAGTATACTGTGACTGAAACTGTTGATTCATTTAAGGACCTAAGTATATGGGCAAATCCAACTTTTGAGTTTTTTGGTTATTGATAGTTACAAAACTACAGGTTGTATAACAAAGATTTATAGTTTATAAAGTCTAGGAAATCAGAAATGATGGAATCATTGTTTGTACATTACATCAGACCCAAACTAAACCACACTGAATAATAATATGGAAATAATATGGAAACTTTATAAGAAAACTAGTATGAATAGATTGGAAAAACTACAGTGGCAATATATTAAGGGCATCCATGCATGTGAAAATTTATGTTATCACAAAAGATTAAAATATCAGAAACAGTTAAGTGTTTCATATAAACGTGTGTGTGTATATATATATATATATATATATATATATATATATATATGTGTGTGTGTGTGTTCATATGGTCGAAACTCATATGGTCAACAGTTCATATAGTCGAAACTCATTTCATCGACGGCTCATTTGGTTGACAACCAGTATTCAAGGCACTTAACAGGGATTTGCCCCCCTCCCCGAAGTTGTACAACCTTGGAGTTGATATATATAGTTAGGGGGGTGTGGGGGCACAGCCCCCCAGAATAGGGTCTATGGGGGATGAAGCCCCCCACTAATATTTGTTTTTATATATTCTTTTAAAACATGAAAATACAACAAAAACTTAACATGTTGAATGAATATAGGTGGGGGGCTTTGCCCCCCACACCCCCCGATCGACATTCATTTGGTCGACAACAAGTATTCAAGGCACTTAGGGATTTGTCCCCCCTCCCCAATGTTGTGCGACCCTGGAGTTGATATATATAGTTAGGGGGGTGTGGGGGGCGAAGCCCCCCACCTATTTCTATTTAAAACATGAAAATACAACAAAAACTACACATTTTAAATGAAAATAGGTGGGGGGGCTTCAGTCCCCACACACACCCCTAACTATATATATCAACTCCAGGAACGCACAACATTGAGAAGGGGGGCAAATCCCAGGTTTTTGCCTTGACTACTGGTTGTCAACCAAATGAGCTTATTCAGGTATATTGGACAATTAAAGACAACTACCTCCGGGACTGCTTGGAGTTATCAAAAAGTAGCAGAGAACCATCAGACAACCTGTGTAGGAGATTATATAGGAATACCTAGTTCTCTGAGAGCACAGTTGATACATGAACTATACTACCAATTTACATTGAAGCAAGCACTAATTTAGATATTTTTAAGAACAACTTGGACGCTTATTTTAGGAATGAATGAAGTTGTTATATTGGTAGGCTAGGATAGCATTATTGCCCATGCCTGAAATAAATACTTGTCTGTATATTTGTGAAAAACAGCTATTGTGCACCACATTTGCGAATAATGGCTGTTGTACACTGTGTTTGTTAATAACAGCAACTGCACTCTATGTTTGTTAATAATGGCTATTGTACACTATCGGGCAGATTCAAGAAACCCTACACAATCCACTAAGACTGTGCGTACATCATGCCATAATGCTCACACAGTAGCACCCTGTTTTGTATTCAGTAAGCAGCTCTAGATGGTGTGTAGAGCTGAACAACCATGCTAAATACCATGGCATGCTAATTACAGCATTAGCAGCTGAATTGTATTATAATCAACCAATCTGAGATGAAGAAGCTATTCAACAAGGTATAAAGCAACTGCGTAGACTCAGTGCTGGTTTTGACTGTGAATTCCAAAACCTATTGGAATACAGCCATGGGAAGGAGTCTACACTGAAAGAATATTAGGGGCTGCTGTTCTTTTAATTCATGTGTATGTGCAACAGGCTGAAGTCTATGCTGCTGCTGCTGCTGCTAATAGACCATGGCCAAAGGAGAAGAGTTTCAGACCCCAGTTAATTTATCGCAATCTGGATGAGGTGGAAATTGAAGAGCGCTACAGGGTGGATAGAGCACACTACAGGAACTCTGCAACCTCTGTCATCCTCATCTCAGACCCAGGGCAAACTGAGAGGGACCATTACCAGTGGAGACAAAGGTATAAGTAGCACTTAGAAGTTTAGCTACAGAAACCTTTCAGAGAGCAACAGGGGACATGCTGGGGGGGAGGAGGGCATCACAGGCATCAGCATCCAGAGTTCTCCATCAGGTCCTGAAGGTTATGCTCCAACATGCCAGTGATCACATATATTTTCCCAGTATCCCTGAGGACAGGGACACAAATATGCAGGAGTTCTACCCTGTAGAACACTACCCTGAAGTAATGGGTGTCATGGATTGTGCACATATAGAAATCAAGGCACCACCCTGGGAACAGGGAAGTGTCTACATAAACAGAAAGGGCTGCCACACCATTAACTGACAAATTGTGCGTAATGCTAAGGGAATCATCTTGAATGTGTGTGCTGGCAACCCAGGCAGTTACCACGACTCTCATATCTGGCAAACCTCCCAACTGTATCTGATGTTCACTAGGGGTGACATCCCACAGGGTCATTTAATGGGGGATGCAGGTTATGCACTGGAACTGTGGCTGATGCTGCCTATCAGAAATGCACACACACATACGCTGAACAATGCCATAATGGGGCACACCCTCAAACTATAAATATCATAGAACATGTATTTGGGCTGCTAAAGTCATGGTTCCATTACCTAGATACATTTGGGGGAGCCCTACAGTAAAATTCACGTACATGTACTGAAATCTTCACCATCTGTGCCATGTTTCACAACATCATCCTGTGAAACTAGGTTCAGCAGGATCAACAAGGGGAAGGGGCACAGATCCCACCACCAATGGCAAGGTAACCACAGCCACATGCAGGTGAGGAGTCTGAAGGGGAAGCAGCAGTTGCTGTGGGTGTAGGCAGATGTAGGCATGCTCAATATGCCCTTTCATTGGCTAAGAGGCAATGCACAGCACACTCACTCAACACCTAAGAGTCTAAGACCTTCATCCTATGCACATACTGTATATAGAGTAACACTGATGCCAAACAATGCTCACAACCTTTACCTACCCATGTAATAGCTGTGTATTCCTAGCATCAGACAGACTCAGCCCTGAACTAAAACTGTTGCAACTGCTGGATTTACAAAGGTAAGTGTTGAACCTGGAGTGTTAAAACAAAATTGTGTAATAATACAAATGAATGGCATATCCTTACACATTGTTACTGGGTAATGTAATTAAGTAAAAGGTGGGTGATTTGTACAGCAATGACTTTAACATGACAGCAGAGACGTATGTGAATACATGTGTCCTCTATAAAGAAATAGACCTCAGGCATCAAAGATTCACACATTCATACCTCTCAAAATTACTGATGGTCACCGAATGTCCTCAATTTGGCCTCATACTTTTGTACTGGAAAATCATTAAAGACAGAAGTTAGAAAGTAATGAGATACATTTCAATTTCAGAAGATTCTTAAAAATATTGATGTAAAAACTGTTTTTATTCCATCAACTGTCTAACCTTGTAAGACCAAAATATGTCAAAAGTACAATTAGCAAAATAACATCACAAGGACTGATATACTAAGCACTAAGTCAACTATGCACCCTGAGCGTCAGACACAAAGCTTATGTATCCCTGTATCCAAAAGACAGAAAACAAGTATATGGCACAGTTACCATCACTTGCACAGGGTGTTGGGGGGTGAGGGAGGAATCCTAGGCTGACACAAAAAGTAAGCGAGTGCATCTGAGCAAGAAAGCAGGCAGGCATTTGGATAAAGTAACAAAAGGCCAAAGAGACAGAATGAGCTTTAAGCCTCATGGCTGAACCATGTAACTGTTATGCATATGTCTGTATGGGCCCTCCAGGTGAAATTGGTGTGTGAATGTCTGCAAGAACACAGCCAGGCTCTGTGTTGGACAGTTGTGAACCATGCATGGTAGAGGTGGTAGTTCATCATTGTTGTATCCAACCACAAGAACTGGCTCTGCTGGGAGTTGCACTGGCACATCCATGGCCACAGTCAAATGCATTGCTGGTGAGCTCTCCTCATGAGGATGCCAAGGATCATGAGTCCATGACCTGCCACAGCTGGGTCTGGACACCTCAACCACTGATGGAGTAATGGAAGTAGTGCCACTATGGGAGCACGAATGGGCATGGCCACATTGGCTAACATCCAATGATGTGGCTGACCTACACCTACATGGATGCCACCCCCCCCTCCCAGTAGACATTCCATCACAGACTTTGCCCATTCCAACATGCCATTCATCCAATCCATTGAATCAGCAACATGGTGGAGACAGTCACACATGTCAGCCTGTGCCACATCTACAAACCTAAGCATGTCTCTGGAGGACCTATTGGAACATACCTGTGCCTCCATGATGGCCCTATACATATGTCGAGTGGCACGGGAAGACACACCTGGATCAGGTGAAGGATGGACAGCAGGCCGCCTCCGAGCACCCCTAACAACCTTTCTGCATGACACCTTGCTCACACTTTGACTATGGCCAGAATCAACAGGCACTGAAGCCACAGTAACCACACTATCCTGATCAAGTGTCTCACCCTCCACTTGTCCAATATCTGAGGGCTCACAGGAATGGGTTGGTGCAGGCCTACTGGTTGTGCCCAATGGAATTACAGGGGATGGCTGAATGTGTCAGATTCAACCTATGCACCCCGACTGTACCTCTGTTTGGCCACCATCATCATCAGAATGTGATACTCTAACATCATGTGGCAAAAGTCCTACACTTCCACTGTCAAGATCACCTGTGATACTAAGCAACAAACACAGGAAAGAAATTAATATCTACACTACTATAGTCCAATATATGTTAATAAACTCACAGTGGTGCCACTATTACAGACAGTACAGCTATACACGCAACAGTCCTAACACCCACATCACACATATGGATAAAATAACTATTTCTTTGAACTGCTCATCAGTACTGACATAAATATGTTTGGCTCACCATGTGCAGATGACTGTAGGGTCCTTATCGAGGATGGTCCTGGAAGAAGTTAAGCAAAAGTTAAGAACACCATCATCACTGTAAAGATTGGACAAAGACAGGCGAAGGCTGCCAGCCTAGTCAAATAGAATTTAATACATAATTCTATCATTTGTATAAATAAATGCAAAATACAGGCTTGTGTTTTTAAATGAAAGAAAAACACTGTAAAATGTGAACTTTAAGACTGTTACAACATTGCCCCCTTGCTATAAAAATAACTAAGTCAAGCCTTTCAAATTTGTCTTTTGAAATTGAAATGATTTTATGACATTCTTTGATCTTTAAAGTTGGTTCTGGTCAGGCTGGCTGAAGACATTCTGTCTATTGTGTTAACTAAGGACTAATTGCTAGAGTGTATATGTAAAATGCCTTTTAGTGTTGTATTCTTCTTTGCAGGTGTTAGCTTGCTAAATAATGTAGCTTCTATTAGCCCGGGAACTCCAGGTTAAGTGTCAAAGAAATGGTGTAATGGAAACTAACTCAGAATGGTGTAATCTGGGGAGGACCCAGAGACATGTTTGTTAATGATGTTTTATAAACTGTGTCTCAGGGAGAGACTGGCAGAAAGAGCATTTTGATCTTGGATAACTAACTCAGCACTGCTTATGCTCTGTATGTATGTAAGTAGGATTGTAGCACTGTGTTTTCTCTTAAGATTAGCTAAAGATTAGAAAGTTAGATTAAGTATTTTTCTGTGTAATCAGATCTTTCCTACGATATTATTTTAAGTTTCTGTGTGATCTCTGAACTGTTGGATATCTCTGTGGTGTAGTAGTTTTGTCTTGTGTTTTAATTATTTATTATTAAATATTTTTAAAACCTTCTACCTGTGGCTGCTTTGTGTAGAGATAAACTCTAGAATACATTGCATATTTATAGAGTTTACTGTCTAAGTCACTCCAAATTAAGCCTTGAGACTGTTTAGTCATACTACAATTGGATATTAATATTGCACAGTAATAATTGGACACCCTTTTAAGGGCCTTTTAGTAGCTGATGTTATTAACTGGGTGGTGGCAGTAATTACCACCGTATAGTCTGGGTAAAAGGGCACAGTTGGATAATCTGTGTCAGCCTTTCCCAGGAGTGTCTGTGAAGTTGTATAAATACTTATCTCAAAGTGTGTGTGTGTTGTGTCAGTGACTTGGCAGGGACACAAAGCACTGGTTGGACAGAGAGGGTACTGGAGGTTCTAGCTTGCCCAGTTAGGCTGAGACCTGGACCCTATAGCTGTGCCAATGAGGAGTCTTATTGGGGATCTGGTGAGCAAGGGAGCAGCCAGCCCCAGACTGACTGTGATCTCTGTGTGCACTTAAGGGAAATTGTACTTTACTGTGTGTATTAGTTATCCTTTCCTCTTCTATGAGACAATCTCCCTGGTGTTAGTGGTGAGAAAGTATTTAACAATTGAGTGAGGTAAGCCTACCTGAAAGCTCCTCCTGGGACATACTTGTCCTCCCTGAAACAGCAGCACCGTCATTAATGACATGCTGTTGTGCACTTTCCACTGAGTTTTTTGTTTCCCTGACATGGGGAAGAAACTCTTCATTTGATGTCAATGATGGATCTGTAGCAGGTCTCACCCCAATAGCCATCTGTTTATGGGCTACTGCATCTGCTTTCTTCTGGGCTGCTGAAATAGTGTCAATGGTCCTATGGTGCACCTGCTCTGGTCATTTACTGTACTTACATCAGCCACTATCTGCTGCCAAATTTGCATTCTGCTAGACATATCCCTATGTCCCCCACTCAGGAAAAAAGACACCATATCACCTAAATGCTTCTACAATGTCTGCATTCTCAGGCTCACTGAAGGGGGGTTTATGGGGATTTGGACACCTGGGTGCCATAGACCTAGATGACATAAAACACATAAAATGCAGTATTTCAATATTACCCAATGGGGAAACAAAAAAAACAATTAAGATATTCAAAAATAAAACAGGAATTATGTGGTTGTAACATATTACAGTTACACACAAAGCAAGGTTGGATTCAAAACAAGGAGAGTAACAATAGCAAATTTTGTTTGTGCCAACACAGAAATGGAACTTGGCTCCCCCACCTCCAAAACAACAGGCAAATGACATGTTTTCCTAACAAACTATCAGTGAACTGCTAAATGTGCTGTCAAATAAACTGTCCCAAAAACATGTGCACACACTTACCACAGAACATTCAATTTTATGCAATTGCCAGTAACATGTACCTGTGGCCAGCGCTCCTCTAGATGTGTCTATGAGCCATCCTAGAAGGCTAACACCCCTGTGTCATTGACAATATAGGACATTTACATTTCACTGAAATAACAATAGAAGGGTGTAAAGAGAAAAAAAACAGTTGTAACATTAGCACTTGTGATGACAGTTAATAAGGCTGTGCATGTGAGAAAGTGAAATGCCCTGACAAACATGCTTATGCTATCAATAAACTTCTAAGTGCATTCAGATAAAAGTAGCATTTGCTAATGCATATGTATATAAAGATTTTTCTTAGTGACATTTGAGCATATCCAGTATATAACTGAAAAATGCAAGCATACCTTATCAAGATCAGCAGTTTTCTGTGCAGATAAATTCCAAAGTAATATCTTCGTCTGTGTTATTCACATAAACAAGTCTCCTCATCTTCAGGTTCTCTAGCTACAAGGTTCCCTTTTTATAGTGTAGATTCAGGGCTGTGAACTTGGTGAACATGCAAATGAAGTGTGAACTCATTAGAACTGCCAAATCCCAAATACTTGGTTCTGTGTATCCAGATGTAAACATAGTGCAGGTACTCCCTCAGTGTTTGCTACTAATGGATTGCAATTGTGAATGATTACTGGTAGAGAGAAGGAAAACACAACAATTCAGACTCCCTTACTACCAGTAGGTGTGTCAGCCACATTAGACGTACAAAGTATAGAAGCAATTGTTTCAAGGTTTTAAATGTAAGTAAGCAGCACACATTTTTCAGTTTCTGTTCAGTAACATCCAACCTCCCCTTCATTTCTTGACAACTGTATATTATTGTCATTTAATATCCTCACACATTTTAAGGACAATGATACAGAATGCCTTACAAACTGCATGCCTCAGATTACTGGTCAGATAAGACCAGAATGAGCAACAAACACAAAGGGATAAGACAGAGATGCATGTATGCAAGCAATAATCATAAATGGTTGGGTGATCACTCAATGCACTACATCTGAAATTAATACATGTACAAACAACAGTCATATCTTTTGTTAATACTGTGGATGATGTTGCATTTGCTTGTACACATAATGATTTTCATTCTCTTCTGCAAAGCTGTTTCTATGACAAAGAGAGATAACAGACACCCTTACTGTGTTTTGAAGGTTCACTGGAGCGAGAGTTCAAATCCAGACTTGTGTATGTACTGACATAAATTTTTGTAGTGTTGTTTATTTAATAGAATTCTTTTCTTTCTTTCTCATAATTTTCCTTTTTTTTAATTTTTTTAATGCCAGTGTTTGTGTGGTGTGTGGCTTGGTGCCAACAGGGGAAACAGATAAACACAATAAATGTCATGTTTAGCTTTGCTTAGCTTGTTTGCATGATGCTTAACTGCCAGCAAACCTGGACTAGTGGCCCACACAAGAAGCAGACAGAATACCTGCCGACAGAGTATAGACATTCTAAATGTGAAAAAGAATACATTTTTGCTTTCCATCACACAACTCCCCTAAACGGTGTTGCATGGAGGTTAAGACACAGAAGTTAATAATGAATATGGAAATAACCAACTGTTATTTAACTATTCCTGTATGTATAAGTGTAGGGCTATAATGCAGATGGTCCTGGGCGCTAATACAGGAAGTGCAACATATTTTAACTGCTATGACAGTTCAGTTTATAGTAACGAACAGGAAAATATCCAAGTGTTAATTCAGTATTCCTGTGGCAGCAGGTATATGTGTAGGGCTGCTATACACATGGCCCTGGGTTCTAATACAGGAAATGCCAGACATTTTTACTGTTGCTCCATTTTACATTATGTTATATATCACTTATAACAATTTATATATAATTATAAATAGTGGAGCTGATATAAATTATACGCATGAGGGATAAGACACCCTTACTGTGTTTTGAAGGTTCAGATGTATGACTGAGGGTATATTGTCTACTATGTTTCTGTAAGTATAATGCTGCTACCTAGACTTGGATGGCCTTCATACTTAAATAAGACATATACACAAATGAATGTATATACAAGGTCACACATATACATGGTTAACACCTCAATCTGTCATCTGTATTTATAAATGATTCATGGCTATGTCTGAGAAGCACATCTTTTGTGGCAAAGATGGAAAATCACCACTATGGAAGAAAATGTTTTGCCCCTTATGCATAGGTTTGAATCCCACACTGTAAAAATTAATTTTAGCAGTGTATAAAGCCAAACAAATGTGTCAGGTCATGAAATTTATGCCTCCTGTGCATGTCTGCAAAGTTAAATCGCCTAACAGTTACAGAAGCAGACACCCCTCAAATTAACGTCGTGTGAGCTTGACCTTCCAATTTCAAAAATTGCTTTCCTGTCTGGCACTGTAGCACTCTGCTTAACATCACACAAATGCAGTTGGCATCATTGCTCTGGTTTGTGCACTACTAGTAAACCCAATAACAGGAATTAGCGGAAATCATTATTTGCTACTGCACTGCTTTGGGATTAGACATGTCTGGTGTTAGAGGGAAAGGTGCCCAATTTAGGGCACAGAGGCAGGGTGGTCAGAAGTCTGGAATATTTACTGGACTCCTGATAAAGTACCACAACCAAAATCTTCTGCAGGGGGGACTATTCTGCCTCCCAGTACAAGTGTGAGGCTTGGAATAGTCTGGCTAAAGCTGTATCCAGTGCAACTAACATCCCACACACTGGAGAACAGTGCAGGCATCACTTCAATGACCTAAAAGGCACAAGAGAGATACACTCAACCAGTGGTTGGATGAGTTCTGAAGCAGCGACATCCCACATTTGTGTAAGTATGCTAATAAAGAGAATTTATAATACCTAGAAAGCTAAATATAGGCAAGACTGATATGCATAATGCTCTTCTGTTCTCTTCTTTTCTTTTCACAACTAATTCTGAAACAGATGTGACTAGACAGGACCATGTTGAGCATCTAGAGAGATAGAGGGAAGCATGTGATATGTATGCAGCGCAAGATAAGTATTATTGTAGCTTTAAAATTTAAAGAAAATTTTTCTTTTCTATACAGTGGTAGCAAAGTAAGCATGCATATCCTAACTGTAAAAGCAAGTATGCGTGCCTCAGACTTTAGCAAAAAACAAATTTAGGAGTCAAGTGTAAGACTGTAGTCAGAGGTTGTGGGTTCAAATACCAAAAGTAACAAGTATAAAATATTGCAATTCTTTAATAATATTACAGAAATTAAATTTTACACAAGTGTCTTAAATGCCCTAATGTTAACTTTAATCTTTGTAATTTGACCAGGCATATGTGCAATATCTGCACATTGCAAGGATTTGAGCAATCTATTATTATAGTGTGTAGTTGTTAGGAAGTATACTTACATGTAAAACGTCAGATAAAATAGTTGTATTATTGTCATAAATGTGTTGTATGTCACATATGATGGTACTAATTTTATTTGTTTTCTCTCACCCCAATCCTTATCTCCTTTTTTTATTTTTTATTACATGTTGTCAAAATATCTCCATGTCATCCATCTGTGACATAGCACAACATTCTTCACAGGAAAGGGAGATAGGTTAACCCCAGTGTCTCAACCTGCCCCTGCTCCACCAGCTCTGGCACAGACACCCAGCACATCTGGGTCCCAACCTGGTAGTACTGCCTCTGATGCCCCTGCAATACCTGCACCTTCAGGTAGCACTACCCTGGAAGCTGGTGCTGTCATGCCTCCCAGGAGTATTGGAGAAGGTGGGGATTTTATCACCTACCAGTAGATGCCAGGGTTGATGCATAGGATTATGCACTGCACCATTGGCATACACCTACGCTAGATGGAGAGGCTGATCTCCCTCGTGGTTCATAGTAGAAGGCATCAAGCACACCAGCACCAGTGGAGTAAGGGGACAGTGATAGTCCTGTGGGTGAGGACTAGATTTTCACTGTCCCTATATTTGACGGAAATGGGCTTGTGTTTTCCCCTCCCTCACCCCAATCATGGTGTCCCCCAACATTTGTGTCCCTCACCATCCTTGTCTCTTGTCTTGTTTGTACTGTTTGTTTGCATTTGTTTCCTCATCTACCCAACTCACCTGACCCAGAAATACCAACATCCCTTACTCAGCATTCCTCTTTTACTGAAGTAAAAAAAAATGAAACAGGCACCTGTCCCACAAAAAAAAATACTGTCCCATATGCACATGTGTCTTCTTGACATACTTGATTTGGTCCAATTGACTATACAACATGACTGTGTTGTTGTCGCCCTACTTTGTGGAGGTGACAGTCCAAATTCGGCTAATATTCTGTACATATTTTCATTTTACACTGTTGAAGAAATGGATAGCTATGGTTCTTCCCTATCTCCCTCCTGCACATTACTGTATTGCTTTCCCTTTGTTCTTTCCCCTGCTTGCCCCCATTTCACCACTTTCCTATCTAACCCATTTTACAACCTATAATCTGGTCAAAAAATAGAATCACACATAACACACATACGTACCAAAAAACAAAACAAAACAATGAAGCCCTTCACTTTCTGGCCTCTGTGTTTGCATGGAATTTTGCATTCCACACCAATGCCAAGCAATGGTGAACAACTCTTCTGTGGTCTTGTTATTTCTGCACAATGTCACTTAAACATGCTGCACTACGTCAGCATAAAGTAACACATGGTGAATGCAGTATAAAGAATAATTTCATTGCATTATCACTACTTATTTAAAAGTATTACATACACCTGGATTTGAACCCTATATCATCTGGGCTCAAAATAAATGTGTTAATGCATTTACACCTGCTGCCACAGAGTCAGCTAAGCAGCAGGTGTGTTTCATGCCCTCAGTACTGAGAACTCTCAGAATTTAGCAATGAGGCTCATGTGTGCACACTGCTTAACTACATGCAAACAGGGAAAGCAGTAGAAATGTGTATCTCACATGAGCTAATACTTTGCCAACCACTACGCAAACATTCTGCTCGTTGGTGTGCTATGCAAAGTGGACAATAGCATGTATTACTTTTATTTACTGTCTATTTAATGTTCATGCCATGAAACTACATGTGGAAACACAAACAAAATGAAGGTACTATCTAAGAAAAAGAAACATATTTACAATTCAGCCATCTGTTACCTCCCCACATGCACTGCAACCTTGGTCTCTCAGTACTTCTTCACAAATACATCAACTACACTACATACATAAATAACAAATGTTGTCTTATACACCATGCACATCTGTAGATACACATTCTGATTTTCCAGTACTTGTAGTAATGTGGACACCTGTTTGCGTATAGTTTGTAAAGTTGTCTCTTAAAGTATAGCTGCACATTGGAAACACAACCACCAAATACTACACATTGCAAACTCATCAATCTGGTAACATGCAGAACTTTAATATCTTGATAGTTAGAACATCTTCACTCCAACATCCACTGCTGATGTCATCCACTATACGTTGTCCTGAAGCCTTGTAAAAGTCAGATTTGTGCCATGGTGCTTGTGTAAAATACAGAGTTCTCTAGTCTGTATACTTACAGCAAAAACAGACAATCCGGACCACCAAGCTTTTAAAAAAACACTAGTTTAATAAAATGCAGTAAGTAAAATGCAGTAGGTTAGCACTTTCAGGTTTAAAAAAAGCCCATCTTCAGACAACATACAAAAGTTATGAACACCTTTTAAAATACATAACAGCCAATCAAAGCCTCAGTAAAAAGCCCTCCTCTTTTTTAAAAAAGGCTTGATAGGAATGTCACAATTCAGGCCAGGTGCTCTATAAGCACCCAGATTGATTATCCATCTAGTTTCACTGCATTCTGCTTTATTTCTCAAATCACCCCCCCCCCCAGTTGGATGAATAACTTGCAAAACCATAAAATAAAATACATGCCCAGGGTACTGCTTTACATGCTGATACAGGACATTATATATATATTGGCTGTGGGTATAGCTGACATATGTTGTAACACCCTGTCTTTCAATCTACAATTCGTTTTACCGACATAAAATGTCCTACTGTTTTTTTTTTCAGCTTGGTGGACTGGATCGTCTGTTTTTGCTGTTGGAATTTGCTGTGAAGCTGGACCTTAAGTGCAAAGTCTACAATTGTGTTTTTTGGCTAGTCTGTATACTTAGGTAGGGCTTCTAATCTCACTGCAGTTAACTTGGAGGTGTGTGTGTGTGTGTGTGTGTGTGTGTGTGTGTGTGTGTGTGTGTGTGTGTGTGTGTGTGTGTGTGTGCGTGTGTGCGTGTGTGTGTGTGCTTGTGTGTCTGTGTTTGTGCACTTGCTTGATAAGAGAGCATTTTACATCAGCATGTGGGACACTGCTATTACCATCTTCTCCTCACCAGACACTGCTAATGTCATCACCTATAAAGTGTTGTCTGACACTCTCCAACTCAGATGTGCTGTGGCGTTTACATTAAATGCAGAGTTCTCTACTCCATGTACTTAGGTAGGGGTTTTGTTCTCACTGCAGTCAACTGGTGTGTGTTTGTTTGTGCACTTGCTTGACATTAGAGAGAGTATTTTACACCAGCATGTGGGACACTGCTATTACCATCTTCTTCTCACCAGACCCTGCTGATGTCATCACTAATAAAGTGTTGGTTGACACTCTCCCAGTCAGACTTGTGCTGTGGTGCGTACTTTAAATACAAAGTTTTCTACTCAGTGTACTTAAATAGGTAGGGGTTCTGTTCTCACTGCAGCCAGTTGGTGTGTGTGTGTGTGTGTGTGTGTGTGTGTGTGTGTGTGTGTGTGTGTGTGTGTGTGTGTGTGTGTGTGTGTGTGTGTGTGTGTGTGTGTGCTTGTGTGTGTCTTTGTGCACTTGCTTTATAAGAGAGCATTTTACATCAGCATGTGGGACACTGCTATTACCATCTTCTCCTCACCAGACACTGCTAATGTCATCACCTATAAAGCATTGTCTGACACTCTCCAACTCAGATGTGCTGTGGTGTTTGCATTAAATGCAGAGTTCTCTACTCCATGTACTTAGGTAGGGGTTTTGTTCTCACTGCAGTCAACTGGTGTGTGTGTGTTTGTGCACTTGCTTGACATTAGAGAGAGCATTTTACACCAGCATGTGGGACACTGCTATTACCATCTTCTTCTCACCAGACACTGCTGATGTCATCACTAATAAAGTGTTGGTTGACACTCTCCCAGTCAGACTTGTGCTGTAGTGCGTACTTTAAATACAAAGTTTTCTACTCAGTGTACTTAAATAGGTAGGGGTTCTGTTCTTACTGCAGCCAGTTGGTGTGTGTGTGTCTGTGTGTGTGTCTGTGTGTGTGTGTGTGTGTGTGTGTGTGTGTGTGTGTGTGTGTGTGTGTGTGTGTGTGTGTGTGTGTGCGTGTGTGTGTGCACGCACATATTTGACATTAGAGGCAGCATTTTACACCAGCATGTGACACACTGCTATTGCCATCTTCCTCTCACCAGACTCTGCTGATGTCATCAACTGTAGCTGATCTGTGGATCAGTATTCCCATCAGGGCAGGGTCAGAGACTGGCCTGTAGGCCAGGCACAAGTCACCTCACCCTATGTGATACAGATTACCATAACAGGGCTTTCAGTCTATCCACATATGTTATGGTATGGTTTGCAAGCCCTGTATTTTCTTAGTGAAAAACCCCTGTGGTCTCTCCAGCTGCTGCACATGGCTGGTAAGGTACATGCAAAAGGGAGCATTATAATCTGTTACTGTTCTAATGAGGGTCAAGTACAGTGCTGTTATAACATTCTCAGATCTGGATACAATGGTCTGACTTAAGAGGTGCACAATGTTGCCTTTCCATACCACTGTGGAAGCTTGATAGTCAAAGTTCAGATTGCTATCTTCCTGTGTTCCTAGGTTTTGCACAACTGGATCTGAGCATAGGGGGAGTGTTGTCAATACTGTAATTAGTGGGGAATTCCACTTCACAGAAGGCAAAAATAATTACACATTTTTGTGTTTATTTGTAGACTGTGTGGCTTTGGCACCAATCATCTGTCTGTGTTAGCCCCTCCTGTAATACAGTAATATAATTGGTGGACTCAGTGATTGCACCCAATATGCAATAATCAGCAAACTTGGTAAGTCAAAGGCCATATACTTTAGTCTGGACTGTCAAGAAATGGATTCCAAACAGTAAAGGACCCAGCACAGATCTTTGGAGTATGCCAATTGTGACAGCTCTACTGGTAGAGGTTGATTCACCAACTTTCACAGTATGTGTTCTGTCAGTGAGCCAATTGGTTAACCATCTAGTGATGTAAGGGTTAATCCCCATCTGGGAGATTTTCTCAATGATACCTGAGTAGGAGATTGTGTCCAAACCCTAGGCCATATCAAGATATGCAGTATGCACTGTCTTACCTTCATCCAGGCCTATCAAACAGAATCAATGGGCTGTGACAACATCACAGATCACATATAGCATGACTCAGAACATACACCTACTTGACACGGTTGGATACATACTTCAACACACCCTCCAGATGAAATATGTTCCCATAGAAGGGTGTATATCGACATGCATCCATCTGGGGGGGGGGGCACCCGATGCATGACACATCCTAACTCTCCTCATCTGTGAGGTAGACCAACATGTAATCATGGACCTTTTCTAAATGGACACTAGTAATATCCAGTCTGTATGCAACGGACATGTGTGAGTTGTTAATGCTACATCCAAGTCTGTTACATCTGTTTGATGTCCTTAAAGAGGTCAACAAGGGCATGCATGATGGCAGCACTATCATCCAGTGGAACTTGACTGGGCCAAGGTATTTGACAGAAATCCACACTGAGGTATTCACTTAGCACTGTCAGATGTAACCATAAACACCTATATCACCAAGTGGGTAGACCACTGGATCACATACATAGCATATAACTATGTTGAAATGTGTGAAGTGACCTATATCTCGAATCCAGTGATCAGGTCTATACCTCAGGGCTGTCTGCTAGGCCCTTTTCTGTCCATTACTTAAGTCACAGATGTCAAGAATGACAGACAAATTCTGTGTCACCAAATATTGCTGCCACAGCCATGACAACAAATGAGATGAAACAAAAACATGGGGAGATTTGTTATGTTATGAAAACAAATGCACAACCCAGTGATAATGCAGACATCATATTCTATGAGCAGATCAAATAGTATGTGACCTGTGTTCTGGGGTAGATGATATGTTGAACATCCACCAGCGTGTGTCCACTGTGGTGACTACTCTCTTGTATGTAACACAACTACTGAGTATGTGCAGGACAGCCATATCAAAGGCCATAATACCTCCATAGTTCACAGCCTTCATCACACCAATAACAGAGTACAATGCACCCTTCTTCATGTACCTCTCTACACATTTCCAGTGATGTGTAACTGAAGTGTACCACCTTTGTCACAGTGAGTTCTTACGCATCTTATTGGCCATACCTAGTTATTATTTTTGTTACATTAACATTACTGTCTGATGATGCAAAAACCCCATCAAGATGTTATACCAGATGCATGTGAGTGTGGCACCTGTTCCAGTGATGCACACAGTACATACATAGCTGTTTGACAACATTGATGGCATGGGTTACATTCATGACAATGTGGATTGTGCCATATAAATATGCCATGCACACCAGTCAACTAACCTGGACTGATCATAATGTCACATACAGTTATAGTGGTGTCCCTCCTAACACCTCCAGCAGATGTTACAGTGTCAGGACAGTATGCTTGATTACCCTCATAGATTGCTGACATGTCATAATAGTTGTACAAGTGTGTTTATGTAGAACCATCTATGATCACTCAGAATCACATATGTTATGTCAGAGACATGGGATTACTAGTGGTATTATTTTGATATTTTCCATGATTGTGCGTGCTTTTTTTTGCTGTCATCCTTGAACCTGTAACTGTGTCCCACTTGTTGGAGACCTCTGCTGACATTACAGTCATATTCAGGCAAATCAGTTTGCACAGCTTCACAGTATGCACCCATCCCCGATTGTATATAACATCCCTGATAGATGTCCTGTCCATTGTTCATGTCAGAATGCTTAAATCACAAAGTCATCTTCTCCATTGTTATGTCACCTTGTCTGACAGTCAAATAATATACATTTTCACTATGCAGAAATAAAACAAAAAAATAGAAGATTTTTTTCTCAACAATATTTTTCAGTGTGATACCATCTTTTATGTATCAATAGATATTTTAGCAATAATTCATAACTGCATGTGGGTATATCAGGATTTATCCACGGTTGTGATTTGTTTATGAGGGCGAGGCCTGATTAAACAAAGGCAACTGTGGATAAATCCTACCAACACACAGTCATGGATTATTGCTATTATACAATTACATTATTTAAGAAAGAAATTGCTTATCCTTCTTAAATAATATCTTTGTATAATTGCACTTCGGTCTTTTTCCCTAATTGTCCTCTGTAGGCTGATGTACTATATATGCATATGGGACTTACATTCCCAAACTTGCACAGTACATCAGTGCAGTGCAGAAGAATTGAAGGAGAGAAGAGAATCTCTATTGCTTTTTTTTAACTATTAAAAAATAGAGAGATTTAAAAGGTACAGCAAAAAATACAAGGATAATAAGATTAGTTTTGCAGAATATACCTGATTTTTCATGTATTTTGCTCTGTCCCTCAGTGGCTGTACTTCAGTAGATCAAATATTTGGATCAAAATTTATTTTAATGAGATGAAAATAGGAAAATTACTTAAGCAAGAAATTGTACTATGCCGAAAGTGATAATCCTGAAAAAACAACTGTGCATGTCAGACACCAGTCACGTCATATAGATGGAGATCGTAGTGTACTGCTACAAACAACAGCTCCATTTGAACAATTTAGTTAACATAAAAAAAAAATTAATGTTTTTGCAGGGGTCCCTGCATCCCCCACACCTTCTGCTAATTATATATACTAATTCAGAGATGGCACTACAGTGTAGAAAAGGCTAAACCTATTGATCCTCATTATACTGTGATCTGCATTTGAAAACTTCTAAAAAGGAATGTTTTCATTTTAAATCCACTATTTAAATGGAGCCACAGCTTCTGTCAGTACACCGTGGCCTCTATTGACATGATATATGCGGTGACTGACATGCGCAGTTGGTTTTTCAGCATTATCACTTTCGACATAGTACATTTTCATGGTTAAATAATTTCGCTATTTTCGTCTCGTTAAAATAAATTTTGATATTCCGAACGTTCGCTCTACTGAAGTAGATCCCCCTCAGCATATGCCAATAGAACATCTGACCACTTAATGGTACTTCAGCAGACGGACCTTTTCTGTTGGTATATGCTTGATTTACAATAGGCAGTCTGTGTGGGAGTCCAATCGACGTGCTCATTTTTGAACAATAATGAGCCTTTACCATATAATTACTTTTTTAACAAACATTTTGTTGTCATTTTCATGTTTATGGCAAAGACTAACATTTCATTTTAGGAGTGCGCTTTAGCTTAGTACATACTTACTTGCTATAATCACAAGTTTCATTTAGAGGAATCCTATACATTTATCTGAGTTTGCTATCATATTCATACTGATGCCTAGCAGAATTAGCCACCTATAATGTAACACTGCAGCTGTACTGCCAAGCGGCCTGCCAGTGACCACTTAGACAACAGCCAGCTGCTAGCCTATTAAAATGTTAACATTTATGAAAATGAAAAGGCTATACTTTATGGTGATCAAGTGTTATTGTAGCAGTCTTCCCAGGGATAAAGTACTTATGTTTTTTGCACTTCAAACCTCTTATAAAGGCACATTTTACTTGCTTAAGGGAACTCCAAGTACCATCAACCAACAGCAGGACTGCATCACTTGAGCTGTAAATGGAATGATTGTCCTTTTTATTTCAAATAGAACATTTTCCATAAGAAAATTAAAAAACTGCTCCTAGAGCCTAAACAATCGCTTAATAATGACATAAAGGCAAACTGCAGAGTACAGATGTAAGTGAGGTGACTGCATTTTGTTGTTTCACAGCAGAGTCAACACTGAGAAGTGGGTAGTTAAAGCAACAGATGATGCTATTACAAAAATTCTTCACATCGTAATTCACACCTTCTCAGCCCCTGATGTTAACTCCCGCTGTTCATTTACATTTCCAGACCCATTTCTATGCTGTCATGTTTTCTCCTGTGTGGTAACTCACTGTACTATAGTTTTACCTTTTGAAAGCTAAGATTTCCCTGCTGTTTCTTCATCCCCTATGAGGTCAAGCAAAGCTGTCTTTTGCCTGCTTATTCTGCCTAAGGGCCAGAATTGCAGAATCAAATAATAATTGTCCAAAAATAACTATGAATAGTGTTGATGCCCTAGAGTCAAACAATTTGCAGAAAAAAAAGTTTATTGCACATGCCAGTCTAAATGTTTGAAAAATTGCTTTGGTAAGAAAAGAAAAAAAAAGAACAGCAGTAAAGGTCCATAATTTAAAACATGATACTTGAGTAAACAATATAAATGGAAACATTTCTAAATGCTGTCCATATCACATTCAGTAAAAAGAATGTCTGAACTTCCATGTATCAGGCCTGCTAATTGTATGATAACAGTGAAGAAAAATGCAAATTTGTTTTCAAACTATATTAGGAATCCAAGGCTGTAATAACTTGTGAAAGGGGTCTATATTATTTGAACGAAAGTTCAAATTGTGGATCACTGTAAACAGCGAAAATGCCGATAATCAAATCCTGTATTGTGAGGGGCTGCGCCCCACCCCCACCCCCCGCTAATTATATATGCCAACTCTGAGATGGCACTACAGTGAGGAAAGGGCAAATTTCCGGATCTTCACTGTACCGCAGTCTCACAAAACAGACATTTACTATCGGCATTTTCACTGTTTACAGCGATCAGCATTTTGAACTTTCGTTCAAATAATATAGACCCTGTGAAAGTAATGTGTGCCAGGTTTGTTTTACAGGGAAGGCTATATATTGCTGTAAGTTTTCTGGAAATAGAATGCACAGCGTATAAAATTAAATTTGAGCAGCTGCTGGCAGCAACGTATGCTCACTAATAGTGAGAACAGGATGACAAAATAGCTTGCTCGTGCCACCTTAAGTACATTAACTCAAGGTTCTAGGAGACAATAAAAAACTAAACAGCACCTGTATTTATTTTCATTGTAGTACACACTGTTTTATGCAGATTTCTATTTTTAAAAATAGACATATTTTAGTTTTTCCTCATAAAATGTGTGGTTTTTTGTAAAATCATTGAGAAATGAAGTCATAAAATAATGACCGGCATTTGAATTTCAGACTTCATAACCTTCATAAAGTGTTTGCTAACACAAAACTGGTTTACTATTACAAGGTCGAACGGCACTCCTTCGACTGTCATATAGTCGACAACGGAAGGTTGAAACTGATAATCGCGAACTCAAAAAAACAATCTAGGAATGGGTTTCAACATGGGTCGAGGTAGGGGAGATGTTTGTAGTTCAGAATAATACGAACACCTACCTCAGCCCATGTTAACACCATTCCTAGATTGATTTTTTGACTTCGACATTCGACATTTATGACCTTCCGTTGTCCACTATAGTACAGTCGAAGGAGTGCCGTTCGACCTTGTAATAGTAAACCCACAAAACTATTTGTTCTAGTAAATAATTTTATGAGAGCAATATTAAAAATGTATCCCTGTTTCTGGATATTTGCCCTCCCCCCATTATTATTGGGTTTATTCAGATGTCTTGTACTAATAGGTTGAGACCTATACTCTAAGGGCATAAGTTATTTTTTTCCTTTGTCACCTCTTTTGTTTCAGAACATTTCCTTATTTTTGTGGCGAATTTTACATTTCACTGCTTTAAAATCTAACCACAGCTTATAGCTGTATATAGCACTGGATACACAGTCACAAACATTTCTTCCCCACCCCTCTACTACTAAACTGTTTTTTTTTTGTTTTGGTTTTTTGGGGGGGGGTTTCTGTGTAATTAGTCTGAACTACTCTACTATTGTTTATATTTCTCTACTTTTTGTTTGTGAAATATTTTGTATTTTACTGACGCTAAACCAGAAATTGGTTAAAACTGACCAGTACACTACCCCAGTAAACAAATATGAATAAATAAACTTCTTCAGTCTCAGGTTTACTATTCCTAAATTTTTCTTTTTCTTACACACTTTGCCTCACTTTCTTTTTTAGGAACATAGGAATAATTCTAGGCAAGCAATCACAAGGCCATAAGATACATAGCCAATAGTAATACACAGCCTTAAGAAGACACACTTAAACGTTCATGCCTTCCATTTCAAGCAATTAATGTTGCTCATCTCCCAGATCAAACAGGGCTGTACATGGCAATCCAGGTGTAAATTTGTGTTTACCCATCTAGTCATCAAGACTAGAATTAAAGGCAAGCAAATCAGTACTTATTCCATAGATTGGAAAAATACTGAGTTAAGAACCTATCTCTCCAGTGAGTCCTGTTTATTTTCTAGGGTAGATTTAGGTGTCTCGTATGGGTGTTTGTAAAGCCACTGATTTTGCAAAACAAAAAAAAAAATACATAAAATAGGATTGTATCTTTCATGGCTTGAAAAGTGAGACACGGGTCATCTCATTGTAGCCTGTAAGCTACTGAGTATAAGGAGAGATACTCTAATCTATCAGGATTGTTAAAGGATTTAAGACCTTTAATTTTCTTGGTAATGTATCTTTGGTGCCATTCTAGTTGAGTAAGATGCTTCAGTTTATACATACTAAAGGGAGCATTGTATTTATTGATGGGTCTGATAAAAAAAGAGTATAGTGGCATCATGAGTTATTTAGGCCTTGAAGATATTCCCTTGGAAATTAACTGGGCCAGATAGAAGGCATTCTTAACTATGGTGGAAACATGATGATCAAATGAGAGAGAATTGCCTACATGAGTACTTAGGTCTTTTTATGGCCATATCTGTCTAAAGTGGAGTGCCATTTATAGTATATGAGGTAGGAACACTTTTTTGATGACCGCTACAATGCTGCGCATTCTTGCATTTAACTTGAGACCATTTTCAGTACACCAGATATATGCATATTCCAGCCCTTGCTAGAGCTGTTTAGAATCAGTGGATGTGTATAACAGTGTCCAGCACACAGTCATCAGCAAATACCTTCTTTGATATTAAACATGATGACTGCAAAATAAATTCTAACAGGGGAGAGCCCAGCTCTTTCCCTGTGGTACTCCACCAGTAACAATTTTACATTCAGATAGGGTTCCAGCAACTCTACAACCTTGGATCTGTTGGATAGCCAATTTGCAATCCAGCAAACAAAGGGTGCTGGAAGCTGCTGAAGACTGGGGGGGGGGGGGGGCAGAGGACAGCAAGGTCAGTTAACAATGCAAAAAAGGCAATTATTTATTTATTTATATATCAGTGTATACTACCATAAGAGAAGCAGACAACAAATTCTGAAATATGTACGTTCCTGTCAAAGCATGTATAATGTGTAATTTAATATAACAGAAAAATGACATAAAATATTACTTTACCCTACAAAATAGTATATTTCTGATTCTGTTCTCAGATAAATGTACACGAGCTCAAGCTAAATGTTACATCTCTGTCTGCCTTTGAGATCATTACAAATCTTTCAGGTAATAACATGCATTTGGCAACAAAACACACTTAGAACTGTAATTATAATCCAAGAGCTTCTAGTCTAACATGTCTGTGAATTTGTCTCCACAGTATTAG
Source organism: Protopterus annectens (assembly GCF_019279795.1). Lineage (NCBI taxonomy): Eukaryota > Metazoa > Chordata > Ceratodontiformes > Protopteridae > Protopterus > Protopterus annectens. Next base: position 393,091,764 of record NC_056737.1, on the reverse strand, counting down.
CTGTAAGGAAAGCATGACATTATAGTCACAACATGTTGCTACTCAAACGTTCATTTTTTTTTGTGGAAAATATTTAATATTTTCACTTCTGAGATATTGAAACTTAGTGTAAATATATATATATATATATATATATATATATATATATATGTATATATATATATATATTCAAGACATTTTTGCAGAGGTCAAATAGCCTTCAGTTGAAAACATAACATTGTACCAGACTGTGACAACAAAAGGCCTCTGAAACTCTGGCTTTATTAGCTCTATGTAAGAAACCAGGTGTCGAATTATTGTAAACAGTCACAATAAAATAAAAATAGGAATTGTAAAAGGGTACTTTGGTGCAAAACATACACATTCGCTGTAATAACCACAGTAAAAAACCTCCATACACCAAAAACTGATGATTTATGCAAAATCCAACTTGGAACCACATTTTAGTAGCAAAAGAATACTTGTTTTTTAAAAGAGAGTCTCAATAGGAAGCAGGTACCTACATTTTGAGGGTATATAAATGCCCCAATAATGTTATTAAAGGTAGCAATTTTCATGTGGAATTAACTGAAATGTTTGACCGATGGGGTTTTGAGCTCATGATCGCAATCATTATATATAATAAGAATACAATGAACACTCTTTTAATGGAAATTGACTTATTAAGTAAAGACCTTCAACAGGATTTTTATATATGTTACATGAATATAAAGAAAACTTTAATAATGTATTCTATGAGAATGAAGAATGATGTGTTGTTTCAAAAAATCGTAAATTAGGTAAATTTGCTGGAGATAAGAAAGATTATGAATACCTTTTACCAAAGTTTAGTGGGTTCATCATTGATAATACAGATAAATATTATAGTAGTAACAAGTCCAACATTCAGAAGTATAACAATTCTTTTGAACCAAGTGTGGACCACACACCCAGTAGACTGCATGAGGTGACTGGGTTAGATATAGATTTGGATAACCCCATAGAATTCCCCCCTTTACAATGGTCCAACCATTTAATCAACAGGGAACAACCACACAAGGAGTTTTCCCCAAACTCCAACAGAAGAGGAAGATGCAGAGGAAGAAAAAGATAGGGAACAATCTAGTAGAATACACGCCAAATATAGTTACTCCTCCATGAGTATGACAATTTTAAAATTTTCAATTATAGTAACATCAGTCTTAATCCAATACATTTTTCTGTTTTAAAAAAAGGCCTTTCCTTTGTTCCATCTACTACTTTTAACCTGAGCTGGACATTAATAGATTTTAAGTTGTTTATATGTAAGATTAATGTTGATATTATGTCTGACAGAAAAAAATCAAAGTCATAAATTTAACCTCAGCTTTAAGAAGAAAAGTACAATTAATCCTCTGTTGCACCCTGTGTTACAAAACCTGGAAAGTTTCATAGAATATGAACTTAGGTCATTAGCAAAAATTGATATCATAGAATATGAACTTAGGTCATTAGCAAAAATTGATATACGCATGCATTTAATTTGTCCAGTGAAGAATACTTGTAGCTTATTGCATCAACATATAATTCTGACATACAGAACATGAAACCAGACAAGGGAAGTGGAATAGTGATTATAGATACAGTGGACTATGGGGGTAGGATGCTTAATGCATTATAAAAAGGTGATAATTTCATTGTTGTATATGGAAATGAAGTGTTTATATCTGTATATATATATATATATATATATATATATATATATATATATATATATATACGGGTCTCCTTCAAAACATCTAAAACCCATAACATCTAATTTCATAACATTGAGACCAGAACATCTAAAACCCCAAACATCTAAAACCCATAACATTGAATTTGATACCATCTAACAATACAAATGACATGAAAATAACATCCCCTCCACATATAATGACACATAATGACACCAAACTACCAAACACATTTTTACTACATTTCTGGAGGGGGGCTTGATATAGTGGGGTTAGGAAATTAACTTTTTCCCACTGTAGTGCAATCTTGGAGTTGGTATATTTAATTTACGGGGGTGTGGGGGTGGAGCCCCCCAAATGGGGGGTGCAGGGGGGCTTGCTCCCCTGCAGACACATAGTAAAAAGTTGGTAGTTTGGTGTCATATGTGGAGGGGATGTTATTTTCTTGTGATTTGTAGTGTTAGATGTTATGAAATTCGATGTTATGGGTTTTAGATGTTCTGGTCTCAATGTTATGAAATTAGATGTTATGGGTTTTAGATGTTTCAGAGTAGACCCATATATACTTACTTCCATGAAGTATGTCATAACTTCCCTCCATCTCTTTTACTACTTCTGTGTTTTGCTTTATCTCAAGATATTATCCCACTACATGCTATGTGGACTGCATTGTCAGCTTAATAAAGTCTTTATTTATCTAACTGTTTAATAGTATGACTTAAAAGAAACCCAATGGATATGAATGCTTTTTGAATCAACACTGTGATGTTTGTGCAATTGCTTATCAATCGATACTTGATGTTTTATTCACCACTTGTAAATATGTTGTTATACAATTTATTATTATTTGAACTGTAATTCTGAAGCTTTTCTCCCAGGGCCTCCACTGAAAATGTGTCTCTGGCCCAGTGGAGTTTCCCGGTTAACAAATGTCAATAAATAAATAAATAAATCTTACCAAAAAATAAATTTAATGTTGAATGATTTGTTATTACAAGAAGTCAAAGATATGAATGTTTTTGAGTTTTTATGTAAGAAACACCCTATGATACCAACAATTTTTGGTATACCCAAGATCCATAAAATGTCAAAGATCCACTCCCACGTTTAATTATCACTAGCTAGTGGCTCTAAAACCTGTCCCCTAGCTGTTTTTATTGATAGAAAACTTAGCCTTTTCTTGATCTTAAGACCCATATATTATGTGATTCATGGGATTTTCTGAGTAGGCTTAATGGAATTACTTACAGACAGGATGTGTTATTTGAAACTATAGATGTGATAGACCTTTTTACTATTATCTCCCATGATCAGGGGTTATCCAGGTTTGAAGAAGGTCTTACGATTTGTGATTTTTTAACCACAAGGGATGTTCTTCTTCTCTGAGAATTAATGAAATCTGTTTTGAAGTACAATTATGTATTTTATGAAGGTGAAATATTCAGACAAAATAGTGGTGTGGCCATGGGTGCCTTATGTGCCCCTGTGTTTGCTAATCTAGTACTATGCATATGGGAATTGAAGTTAATTATCAATTCCCCATATTTCAAATGTTATTTGTACTCTAGATTCCTTGATGGTATGTGCATTTTGCAGATGAATAATCATGATCAATTATTAGAATTTTTCTAATATATGCAGTGCACCACCACATTTTTTAGATTTAATCACCAAATACACAACAGTAAGCTGCATTATTTAGATATTTCTATCTTCAAAAATTATGAACAGAAGAAATATACCTCTAGAATATATCAAAATAATACTTTTTGTAATTCTTACCTCCATTCCAACAGTGAACATCCTTTTTTTTTTTTTTCAAAAAAGGAATATCATAATAAGACAACTAGTAAGAACAGCTCATATGACTTCTCGGTTCAATGCTTTTATACACAAATGTGATTTTGTAAAAAAAACTGTTTTTACAGAGGAAATATCCAGAATCAGTAATAGTTGAGTGTATGAAGGAAATGGTTACTGGATGGGGCACAAAATGTGTCCCTATAATTACTGATAGCACTACACATATTTCAAAAGTGAAAGTGTTACTTTCAAACCCATTTGAAAATAAATGGACTGAGGGTTTTCCAAAAACTCGTTGTTTGGAATATAATCAGGACACAAAAATTATTAAAATGTGGTGTTTAAATATTGGTATATGTTTAAGGGGGCATTATCTTATTTCTAAAATAAGTTGCTTGCTAGAGTACTTTGTTTACATTTTAGTGCTGTGTAAGTCACATGTTCATATACAGGCAGGGTTTTCAGAGAAGCTTATTAGCATACTGTAGGTCAGATTTCACAAACTTAAGTGGGGGAAGGTTACTATAGGAAGTGCTAAGAGTTTACAGTTTGTCCTTTTGTATTTTCCTTCCCTCACCAATAGGCTATTAGATTAGTTGAATGACTGGTTTAGCCTCAGCCAGAGATGCTATCTAGTCACACTGAGATCTGCAGCCTTTGCAGCAGTGTAATTACATCTTTATTATGTGCTTGTTTTTTGTAAAACTTAGTGGAATGATTGACCCAGATTAGACAATTGTATTTTCTTTTGTTTGTTTTTGTTTCATGCTTGTTGCTACATGCTCTTTCCCTTCACTGGTAATTATTTTTCATATGGTCCACAATAGTGTTGCTTATTAGTGCATGTACTCATGCAGACTTACATTTAGAATCAGACAGTTTCTCTCATTTCACAGGGCAGCATTGCTTTGGACAGTTGCATCTTGGAAACAACCCCATTGAGTTGCAAATGTTCTAATATTCTATAAGAATACAATCTTATAATGTTTCAATAAAAACTGTCAGGCAACTTTGAAACTGCATCTTGTTGCTCTACTAAAAGTATTTTCCTATTAAATGATGGCTTTCAGAATCAAACAGTAACTGTTTGTATAATACTGATTTGATCCAACTGAATTTATTTTCTTTTTTCTTCCCTGCATTGTGGTAAAATGTTTGGAGTTTTCACTCCTTTCCTGAATATTTGACTGCAATAGAGTCACACTGATTACCATTTGAAAGTTGAGGCAAATGTAGTCTCTATATTTCCCCATATTTTCCTATGTATGTGCATAAGTATGCATGCAATATGTAATCTATGTTTATATTCATGTGGTTGTACAACCACAGCCTTGCTATGTCTTACTTACCGGCTTGCAGTTCAAGGCATTCATGAATGTCTGTCAGACGTGTATATGCTGATTATGTGATAATGCACATCTTTTATTAAAACTTTCTATGCATTGCACATAATTATTTTACTGGTATACTTCACTGTTAATATTGTAATTCTCATAATTTTTTTTTCAAACTTGCCTCTTCTGTGACTGAGATGGCTGTGTTGACTAGACCACTTGCCCCCTTATCAAGAAGGAAATACATAATAATTTAAATAAATATATGGATGTATCATTGTTGTTTTTTTAATTTATTTGCTATATGTCTTTATGTCTTTATAGATCCACATATCCACATATATTAGTGTGTCTGTACACACACACACACACACACACACACACACACACACACACACACATGCACATATATATATATATATATATATATATATATATATATATATATATATATATATAAACATATATATGTGAGTCTATATAAATCTGTTTCTGTATTTGTGTGTGTGTCTGTTTACGTATACAGATGTACACACACCTATATGTGTGTTGGTGGATGTATACATACATACATGTACACACTCATACACTGGTATGCAGTAGCTATTTTGACTAAGGTGACAATATAGCTGCTCCTAACGGCATCAGTGTCACTGACCCTTTATTTCTGATTTTACAGGTAACAATCCTTTCCATTTGTTATATGCCAGTTGACTATTAAAAGTGTAACTCAAGTAACAAGAGTATTCTTGCCTTCAGTCATCTAAAGTTTTAGAGATGATAATCTTACTTGTGTGTTGGCACACTCTCAGACTGCACTGGATTTTTTTTTCAGGATAAATGTTGCCATATCCCTAAGAATTTGGTGGGGGGAGGTACTTAGGAGGAAGCAAGGTCAGCAGCAGGTGGCCAACAGTAATTACATGTAGACATTAATTTGCCATTACAAAGTTGGAATTCTTCCTGGATATACAAACAGAAGGCAAACAAGGTACTCCCAAATCAAATTGGACAACATATGTATAGTTCGGGTATGGAGCAATCGGCAAACAAGGTGAGGTAAAGAATAACTGGACATCTTACACTATGTTACTTTCACAGTGGCTCAATTCAAGAGAGTGGCACTGGAGACAGCACCAGTACCAGTGTGGGTACAAATTAATTCACAATATCATTGGATATATGAGAATAACAGCTAATAAGTACCCTCTGAACAGGTAATTAGGTAGCTTACAACAGGGTACTACAGCAGTTTAGAGACATTAGAATGGTGCAAGGTTGTCCAGTTATATGACTCATAGCAGTAAAACAATGGTGGGTGCACACCCTGTTACTGCTAGAGGCTGATTAAAACAAGTTGAAGGCAGCATTACACCTGGCAAGCTATCACCTGGTTGCAGAAATCCATGGGGTGGCAGCACGAACCTTATGGGGCAAACTCCAAAATATATGTCATCAGTAATACAAGAGATTGTTTTTCATAGCCTGTTGTTTATCAGCCTATGTGGAGTATTTAGCTGGTCAGAATAAGAATATTCTAATGATAAATAGGAGCAGCCTATGACTGATCAAGAGGTGAAGAACCAGTGGCTGGCTCCAGCTTTAGGGGGTCACAGAATGGAATGTAGTACAATGCCTACAACATTACCAAACATTGTGCCTATGACACAGAAGTTCACTCACTCAGTTTTATCATAGACTAGTACTTAAAAAGGAGCAGCTTTCTGCCAAGAGAAGGGTATCCTACTTACCCAACTTCAGGTGAGAGCTGTAATGAAAAAAAAACAGTGGAGTGATGAAGCTTGGACTCCTAATATATACCCCATGTTAGATTCCACTCTCATTTAGCATAGTGGCTGCTTCTTGTGTGCAGTGGGCAAGGACATCATGGGAGAACATCAAGAAATTAAGAAGATGGAAGTCTAACATTTGTGAAAGCTAGCTAAAAAATAAAGTCTTCTAACACCCCTAACATTGTTGTCTTTTATTTGCAGAATCTGGCTGTTACCTGTAAGATGCACATTGCACCTTCCAACAGCTTCCTGCATGTTTGATTGCCTGGTACCTTGCTTGTGCTCTTTCATGTGTGTGGAAACACCTGTCTTATATATATATATATATATATATATATATATATATCACCTTCTGGAACTTGCTGACATTACCTGCGATGTATTGTGGTACCAAAGGTATAACATGTAAAATTTGTGTTAAAGCCCAAATTGTTATATTTACACTGAGGCCACAAAGTTTGCTGAGCTGTACACCATTCCATAATCCTTACTGTTGCCTACTAGTCATGGTGATACTTCTATCAAGGGTTCACATAACATTTTTGATATGTGCAGTTCTTGCTCTGTATGCCATTGTTCAGCAGACAGAGCGCTGTCAATCAGTAGGGTACATGGCCCATTCCACCCTGCTTCACCTCTTACAGCTATGAAAAACACAAACTACCATGAACACCCACAACAAAGACTGTAATCTTTTATAGACACAGAAATAGAACATGGTAATATAGAATTTCATATCTCTTTTAAGAAAATTCTCTATATGTTAATTTAACATATGGAGCACAGTTGATATTGTTGGTTAGAGGTATGAGTGATAATCCAATAGATCTATCTTTATCTATTAGATTAGGAATGACTTTCATTCCATGTTTAATGGGAAATTCATATTTACTTGTATTTGATACTTTAGAATTAATGTTTTATAGAAGTACCTTTTTAAAACCTGACCAGAATTTTACCCTACTTATATTTAAAGACAAAAGAACATTAAATTACACTCCCAAGTTTACACACAATAAAATAACATCCAATGTTATCAGAGAATATGGTATAACTACTATAATCAAAATAAAAAAAAGAAGCAAAAAGTTTCTTCCAACAATAACTTGAAATGGATTTAACATTCTTATCATTAAATACTAATGGCTTAAATAATGCAAATAAAAGATCAAACTTACTAAAATATTTAAATCTAAATAAGGCACAAGCAGTATTTCTCCAGCAAACACATTTTAAGACTAATGATAGCTTTATTTGGAACCCTAAGGACTATACAGTCATAGCTCAATCCTCCTATAGAACAAAGACAAAAGGAGTATCAATTCTCTGGAAGAAAAACATAATCACTCCAAAAGTTATTTATAAATATGAAGACAAAGAAGGTCTACTAGCATTTGTTATAATTAAATTTAATAACAGAATATGGACCTTAGCTAATCTATATTGGTTCCTAAGAATTGGAGCAGGAACAGTTAAAAAACACCTAGATTTTATTTCCAACAATTATAAAGGAAATCTTATACTGGGAGGAGACTTTAATTGTACCTTAGAAGCTTCTGAAACCACCAAGAAGTCTTTTCTCATAGCAACTATTTCAAAATCCTTAAAAAATGGATTGATTCATTTCATTTAATAGAGACTTTTAAAGTAAACTATGATAAATCCTTATTATGTTCTCATAAAGACCATATATTTGGAACACAAGCCAGAATAGACAAATTATTCGTAATTCAAGATTTACAAACAAAAATCCTCAACTTCTCAATAGTTCCATGCCCCTTCTCAGATTATGGCTCTCTAATAATGAAGCTCCAAATAGAGTTTAAACCTTTAATCCTCTCAACTAGAATTCCATCATATATCATGAAAATTAAAGAATTCAGACCCTAGATATTGTCAGAACTACAATTATTTCTTGAAATTAATAATACAAAAGAAATCAGTAGAGTCATGGTTTGGGACTCATTAAAAGCATATTTATTTGGTAAGACCCTTAGCTGGTACAAAAGCAAAGTTAGAGAGTGGGAATCTGAATCATTAGACTTGCAAACCAGACTCTTGACAGAAAAATCTAAAAAAAATCAGAATTGTCCAGAAGTAAAAAAAGAAATAGAGGAATTAAATAAAAAAATAATGAAATTCTAACACCCAAAACTTGTCTAGCCTTGGAAAAATTAAAAATAAATTCATTAGCAACCTCTCCCAGATATCTACATAACTTATCTACAAGAATTAAAATACAATCTAAAGCAAATAACATTAGTAGTATATATCATGAAAAGAAAAAGAAAAAAGTATCAGATATAGGAGACATCCTTAAAGCATTTCGGTTCAATTACTTGGAACACTTCAAAAAAAGAAGACTTAGATACCAACCAAATAAACTTAGATACAAACCTTATCGATATAAAAAAAAAAATACCAAAAACTTAAAACTAGACCTCCAAAAACCTATATCCTACAAATAAATTGTTGGCAAAATAAAAGAAAGTAAATCTAACAAAGCTCCAGGGATAGATGGTATAATTATGGAAATTTATAAACTCTTCCCTTCAACAGTGATCTCCTGTTTTCATAAAACTTTGCTAGAAGTCCAGTCAGAAGCAAAAATACCTCCCTCATGGAAATATTCTCTCATGACACCAATTCTAAAAGATAATAAACCATCAGACCTTTGCACCTCATACAGACCTATATCATTACTGAATAATGATTACAAAATATTCATGTCAATCCTAGGTAACAGAATGAAAATCCCACTTTCAAAGACAATTAATAATGATCAAACTGGATTTTTATATAACAGGCACACACATGATAATATTAAAAGGATACTTACTCTTATAGATTATGTGAATAAAGAAGATAGAAAAACACTTGTCATCAGATTAGACATAGGAAAAGCCTCTGATTCCCTCAACTGGGAATATCTATTTAAAACTTTAGCATTATTTGAATTTCCTCCTCCCTTCATCTTATTACTAAAAAACATATATATTAATAACTTAGCCTACATTAAATTAGGTCCTTTCACTTCAGAATATATCCATATAATGAAAGGTACAAAACAAGGATGTCCCTTTCTCATATTTTATTTTCTTTGGCTATAGAAATACTTGCAGAAATAATATGCAATAATCCAAGAATAAAAGGAATAGAAGTCTATGACCAGTACATATCTAAAATAATGCTTTTTGCTGATGATATTTTATCACACTCCAGAGGGTCATTAGGAGAGCTAGAAGAAGTAATGGAGAAATTTTATAAGATTTCAGGTCTACACTTTAAAATATTAAAATCAAAATTTCTATTTTTAAATAAGAAAAAAGAACTACAAGTTACAGATAAATCCATCATAGGAAAGCAAGAACTTGTGCTAAATTATTTAGGAATAGAGTTATGCAAAAATATAAACTAAACAATATTAATAAATTATAAAAACATTATTGAAACAATAAAAATATATATAGAAAAGTGGAACAAAATTATATTAACTTTTGAAGACAGATTGCAATTAATAAAAATGGTCTTATTACCCAAAATACTATATGTAGCATTAGCAATACAGTTAATTCCTGAAAGATGCATTCTTAAAGAAATAAATTCATGTTTAATAAAATGTTTATGGTATCCCAAAAAGAATAGAATAGCTCTAACTCATCATATTAGACCCTGGAAACAAGGAGGATTGAACTTCCCAGAAATAGAAACATATATAAAAGCATCTGTGCTTAAAACTACAATAGCTTGGATAAACCCAAATTATTTTGTCAGCTGGAAAGAATTAACAATGGCTATATTAATAAATGAATTTAATTTGTTAAAAAATGCAATAGTAGACAAATCAAACAAACCCTGGTACATAATCTGTTAAAAAAATTTAATAGACAAATCAAAGAAACCCTGGTATATACTATGCATAAGTATACAATATAATATAACAAAACCTTCTAAAACAACATTGATTAATCATTACATCAATTCCTTTAGGAAACTTATCAATGCAAACATAGATCTAAAACTCTGGTTTGACCTTTTAACCCCATTTACCATGACTAAGAACTTTCCTCACAAAATATATAAGGAAACAATAACCTCCTGGGAACAAAACTGATTTGTATGCTGGTTTTAATGTGCAAATAAATTAAATGTTTTAGATATACATATGATAATAACTGCTTAAAATATTCCAACACAGGACTGGTTAACCTTACAAAGCATTCTAATGTACACTCAAGATTTATGCAGATTAATTAACAATTCCTCATTTAAAGATATTCCAAATCTAATAAGTTTTCTGTATGAATTTATATATAATAGTTGTGAAAAGAAAAATTACATTTCAAATCTATATAAAGAGTTAATAACATATTACACAATTCCCAAACCATCATACTGGCAGTTCTTAACAAAAGATCAGTCATTGGAGTTAACAGAAGAAATTAAAAGTAGCATCTTACTATCAGTTAATTACACATCTTAACACACAGTACTGGAAAATATTTAACTGGAAATACTTACATAGAGCATTTTTAACACCAGATAGAATTAAAATTATCAGTACTACTACAAATGTTTTTTGCTGGAGGTGTGAAAAGTCAAATAAAGCAGACTGGATTCATATTTTTTATGACTGTAATAAAATTAAATCATATTGGAATGGAATCAATCATTTTTACAAGCTTTATTTAATGAATCCTTTATCTTAACTAAAGTATTGATAATACTAAATGTAAATGAAGGTCCCTACCCGAATAAGACAAATATGTATTTGTTATGGACAATACTTGCTATATCTAGGAAATGCATAACCAGAAGGTGGAATTCAAATACACCCCCGACCTTGGAAGAATTCTACACTTTACTGAAGACAACTGCATTGATGGAAATAAAAATCAAAGAACTGCGAATCTATCCCAAGCCATTGGTAAATAATCCTTGGAAGAAAGTTACATCTTTGTTGGACACTCTACAATAATCAATATTGTATCTCTAATAACTGATCTGTTAATTCTATATTTAATAACATACAGTGGATATAATTGAAAGTCAGGCTATTGTAAATATTGTATATAGTTGTTTAAAATGATATTTAAAAATATTATGCAAATGTTATTTTAATTGAAAATAAAAAACATATTTGAGAAAAAAAAAGAAATAGAACATGGCTGGTACAACAGATTTCTATCCAAAGGAATCCTACACTTACTCAATAAACATCCTATGCATGTCAAGCAATACTACACATGGTCTGTATTCAGTAATATTCTGGATGAATAGCCGGGAAATCATAAATTCTCTTTGGAGTATATGGCATGATGCGTCTTCGCCATGGAGCTTAACTCACTCAACAGCACTTGACCTTAGCTGGCTATGCTTCTCAATGGTCTTTTGAACTGTATGCCTACTATATACTTATGGGCTTATTAACCTAATATATAATTACCAAGTATCTTACCAAATGTCAGTGTTGCATACAGAATATATATGCAGACAAAAACATAATTTTATAATCTATCTCATTTGAATGTCATTATATGGTCATTAGCATATACTACTGATCACATCAGTTTTCCTACTGCCATGATTGTGCTACAGATATATCTGAATTGCACATGCCCGGCATGACAACATTTACTGCATAGCTTAACTTTGCACACTGTGCTATTTTTTTCTTTCTGAATACCCCTACTGTGTTTTATGTCCTGTAAGAGTACCAACAATGTACACACATAACATGGTACCTGTAAATAAACATTTAATTATGTATTTTAATAAGTAATGAAAACAACAAATAGATGTGAACTGTACTTTCTAAGGTACCATGTATTAAATTTAACCTCTGTTTGAAATCATTTATTTTATTACCATTATTTCTTTATTCAGATGTTTGTTTATTTGTTTGTTTCCTTATTAATTTCAGCTTGATAACTATGTAAGTGGGTGCCTGACAGACCCTTTTGAGTCACAACCTGAGCTCCACTGTGCAAAACACAAACAGGAAATTGTAAGAATATAGAAGGTTTATGCAATGTATTGAGGAGTTAGTGAGGAAATGTTTCCAATTTATATTTTTGTCGCCCATGATAATAGTTTCATTGGTAATATTTTCAATAGTCCAGGACAGGAAGTTTTCTAATATGGGAAAATTTTGTCCAGGGGCATATATAAACTACTGCTCTGCATATTTGTTTAAAATTATTTACTTGTAAAGATCCCAGGAGAAATTCTGCATTATTAAAGGATGAGACCACTTTGGAGTGGGGTGATATTGCAAAGGTGTTATGATAAATTAATGTTACACCACTGCTTTTTACGTGTTCTGTCATTGCTAAGAATATTATATCCTGGAGGGACTATTTCTGTATCTTTAATGTGTGGTTTTAACCAAGTCTCAGTAACTGCTACTATATCTGTGGAGTAATATGTAAGCCACAAGTGAAATTCAGTAATTTTATTACAGATGCTGCTTACATTTAGTTTTATTAATAGCAAATTTTTAGGAAGGGGTGAGTGGGGAGAGGTGGGTGACTATGCAGGTCCAGGGTTGGGATGAATATCTCTATATTAGGAAAGTTTGAGAAGGTGGTCTATGAAATGGTAGAGAAGGGTCGATTTTGCACTATGCTTGGAAATTGTGTAGGATATTGATTTAGGCTTAGTAGTGGTGGAAAGGAATATGAGTCTTGTAAGGTGAATATGGTTAAATTCAATTAGGCTGGCAGTTATGTTAGAGAAGCTATCATTGTGCATTTCAAAAGGTGTGGCATGGGTGGAAGATTTTACCAATGCAGGAGTTAGAGTGCATTTAAGGGCAGTGGCTTGTATTAGTATACTTAGTGAGGTAATTAGGGATATTGTGAAAATAGTAGAATGTGAGGGAGATAGAATAATGTTGTGTGATAGGGAAGTGTATTATTTATGAAAGAGGAGAGAGTAAAAATTGAGGAGGAGAACTGTGAGAAATTATAAGGAGATGAAGTTTATATTTTAGGAGAGTCAAGTAGAGTAAAATGGAGTAATTAAAATGTTATACATATAATTTGTTAGAATTAGAGTGTTTATTCGGTGGAAATGGTGAGCGGAAGAAGTTATGGCTACTATAATTGTAACTGATTAGGGGTGGGTGGGAATGTGAGTAGGGTAGGGGAGTGAAGTGAGCCCAAGCAGAGTGTAACCAGCTCAATAAAGAAAAACAATCAGAAGAGAGAGAAATTAGGAAATAACAAAAGAAAATATTAAGAAATAAATATTTCTGAGTCATTTATAAGGCCAGAAGAGTTCTTATGGAGTTAAATCACCTCTGTATGGACATAGGAAAATCAGGGGGAGGGGAGGGCAAATGGAAAGACCTTCAGGACATTTAAAGTTTACTGGGACAGTTACTGTTTTATGGAGAGTGTAAGCAGGGAGTTTGTGTCCATAAAGCCATGATAAGGAGATGGATGTATAAAAAATACATTAACAGTTTCCATGCCACTCTCAGGACTGTGCCACAAGTTATAGTTGTTAAAAAAGAGTAATACATTTTTTACTTTATCAGGACTGTGCCACAAGTTGTAGTTGCTAAAAAAGAGTAATATGTTTTTTACTTTATCAGGCACTAAGTTCCTAGGCAGCAGGTACTATATAATTGACTTACATGCACACAGCAGTGGTCCATAAAAAAATAGCAGCTGTGTAATACGTTAGGTAGGAGAGTCTTATAGCAGGGTAGAGGGAGAATGGGAATTTACATTGCTATTATAAAGAGTGTAAACCTACATGTACAGTAGATTAGAAAAAAAATGCAGCACCCTTGAGAGTTGTTGCTGTGGACCAGGTGTTTCTGATACAGTTGTTCCAGCAGGGGAGAAATAGAGACACTAGCGACTGTAATGTTAAAGATAACTGTAAAAAAAAAGAAAGACAGTTGCTGTAAGGGGATAAGGGGACAGAAAGTAGCTAAAAAGAAGATAATGCAGGAGGGTCAGAATTTAGATAAGTAGCTCAATTAAAGTAGACAATATATAATCCAGAGTTTAAATAAGTAGCTCGGCTACAATAGACAAAGGATTACCAGGATGTAAAACAATAAGAAAAAATCAGTAACCAGCAGTAAAAACAACAAAAATTACAAACATATAGCAGCTACAGTCTCTAACATATGCAAAAAAATTCTTAGGCTACAGGATTTCTAGACAGCAAACAACTAAAATTCTGCAGTGCAGGCAGTAACTTAACATTTTCAAATTACACAACAGAAAAGAGAATGGAGCAGGCCAATAGCTTAAAAAAAGGTCACCGGCAACTTCCAGAGAAAGCTGAGGTTACACAAACCATCTGTTAGCTGATGATGATGATTACTGATAAACAGAAACTCATGCCAATGTTGTAGCATAATCAGTATGCTTATTTAGCCCTTCGGTATAAAAAGGCCACAAGGAAAATAACGCCAGGTATAAAACATTAAACTCATACTATTATTTAGTTTAAAAGAAAATTGCTAAAAACAGACAACAGGCGGCAGTAGTGTTCATGTATTATACATTTAGCCAGTTCTAATTTTGTATTTTAAAAAATAGGAGCTCTTACATGGAGAGCATACTGACCGCAAAATGCAGGGGACCACAGGGAGACAGAAAAGAAGTGAAATAAGTTGGCACCTGCCACTTCCTAGGTGTTAAATCACCTTGGTACATACATAAGTAAAGCAGTGGGAGGGGGAGGGCCAATAGAAAGAGCTGCAGGACTTTTAAACTTTACTGGAGCAGCTACTGAAGTCTCTGAATTCATAGCAAATATAGAGGGTCTTTGGATGACCAAATTTGCTGGTGACTGAAAGCTGGGTGCAATGATTGATTCCTCCAAAAATGCGGATATCCTTGAGGAGGGTCTTAGAGACAAGTAACTGGTGCCAGAACCATAGTCTAAAACCCAATGCAAAAAAGAGTAGACTTAGTGGTAAGGGACTTGAGAACTCAGGTTGACAGTAACCTGAACTTTGATCACCATGTGTCCATGGTGGTGAAAAAGTCCTTCTATGTGGTGCAAGTTTTAAGCTATGGCATGGCATACAGATCTAAGGAGATCATAGTCCCACTATGCTCAGCCCTCATTAGACTAATAATCAAGTATACTCAACTCTTCAGCATGTACCTAACCAGGCATTTGCAACAACTATAGTGGCCACAGAAATTCCTCATTAAAAGAATACCTGGTGTAAATAACATGTCCTATGTGGAGCACCTCAAAGCTTTGCCCCTGTACTCAGTCTCCTATAGAGTACTGAGGGGTGAGCTATGTACTGAGACATTCTCTGATCCAGCACTGATGGATCTGCTTTATATTCACAAAACAAACAGCACAAGAATTACCCAATCTACGGATGTAAACCTCATCTGTGACATAAACAAAACATGTTGGAGAAACAGGTGTGTGTTTCAGAGATTACCCTTTCTCTGGAACAGACTCCCTATTTATGTGAAACTGAGCTCCCCTTTAAGCCTATTCAAATGACATTTGGACCAGTGGATGGGAAATCATAAATTCACCCTTGCTTGTCACATGTGGCCTTTATGGACAGCAGCAGCTTTTAGATGCTCTAAGGCACATGCATATACCAAAGTCTTTCTAGTCCTTGGGCACTGACAGTTTTGAAAATTGGGGCATGAATGGCTAAGCTTAAAAAGACTCTAGGGCCATTATCCTGGTAACCTCCTATGAGGATTTCTTCTAGTGAGTTGCAAATGCATGAAATTGTTTTCCACAGAAATCTGTGTAACAAGAACATGTTGGAATCCAGAAATACATATAACCAAAATCAGCTATAGTGGAATATATGAAAAGGTAGGATACTTGTTAGCAATATGCTTCTCTTTAAATAAGCTATACTTTACAGGGTATGACACTGATGTATGCAATGTATGTTACATAGCATATCTCATGGACAGAAGTAGGTTAAAAAATAAAAAAAGATTACTGGGTACCCAAGTCCCAGCATTAAAAAGTGCCTGATTCTCATATGTGCACTGGTTCTAGGACTGGAAGGATGACAGTGTAGAATCTTCAAGACACAGAAACATTCCAACAATTGGGTTAGGCCATGACCACGGGAAGGATGCCCCTCCCCTCACAATAACTGATCGGCCAGAAAAGAGCCATAAAGATGATAGAGTGGACTGCTGAGGATAAGAAAGAAATGATGTAGTGTTATTATTATGCAAGTAGCCCAGAATTTCCAGATAGAAGATATTCCAAGAGATTAATAGAGAAATTAGAGAAAAGAAAAAAATCTTATACAAGAAAAACTGTTAAAACCTTCAAATGCACTTTTGTGCTCATTAAAACAACAGATCT
>NC_056737.1:392947302-393069802 GCF_019279795.1 Protopterus annectens | reverse complement strand
GGCTTTTGAGTGTTTGGTAGGATAATGTCTATTCCTATAGAGGGTACCCAGTTTTTTGTGTACTTTCTTAATAGTGTGGGCAATGTGAGTATCAAATCGCAAATTATTGTCAATCTGAACACCGAGAAGTTTTGTGTAAGTTGTGGGAGAAATTCTAGTTTTATTACTTGATGTAATATTAAAGGCGGAGTCTGAGGCGGTGGATCTGGTTGGTTTGAAGATAAGTAGTTTTGTTTTGCTAGGATTCATAATTAGTTGGATAGAAATGTTTCAGCTGATAGGAAGGATAGTTGAGTTAGTGACTGGAGTTCATGTAGGGAAGAAGCTGCACAGATTAGTGTGGAATCGTCTGCATATTGAATAATAGTTGCGAGAGGAGTAGAGGTGTGGAGGTTATTAGTGTACAGAGAGTAAAGTAGCGGGCCTAAAATGGAGTCTCGTGGCACACTGAGAGTAAATGGAAGGAGAGGGGAAATTTTGTGCTGCCACAATACAGCTTGTTGGCAGCCGGCTAAGTAGCTTTGAAATCAGGTTAAGGAGGGGTCAATAAGGCCTATATTGGAGAGAGTTTTGATGAGTATACTGTGTCTAACCATGTCAAAGGCTTTTGACAGGTTGAGGAAGGTAGCAGAAGCAAATTTACCATAATTTATGTACCTGTTGACTGCATTAGTGAAGGACATTAAGGCTGTGGTGGTACTGTGAAAGAGACAAAAGCCATGTTGAGTAGCTGATAGGAGTTTTTGGGTATGCAAATAGTCCATGAGTTGAGTATGTATGCACCTCTCAAGGATTTTGGATAAAGGGGATAGGATAGCTACTGGATGGTAGTTTGTCAGTTCTGTGGAATTCCCTCCTTTATGAAGAGGGATAATATGAGATATTTTCCAAATTTCAGGGACAAGGGCTTCAGTCAGGAATCGATTAATGAGAATGGTATTAGGACAGGCTACAGCATCGGCTGTTATTTGTAGGAATTTAGCTGGTAATTTGTCACTGCCAGTGTAGTAGGCTTAAGTTTTTTAAGATATTTTCTAATCTTGTCTGTAGAGATGGGCTGGAAGTGGAATAAATTATTGCTAGGTGATTTACAGGCTTCTACGGGGGGGGGGGGGGGGGTTAGAAATCTTTTGTTGGTTGGATAGAGCAAGAATTGTGTTAGTGAAGAATTTGTTAAATTGTGTTGCTATGGTTTCTAATGTGTTTACAGAGGTAGGGGAGGGAGTACTACTTTTACCTGGTGAGGGTATATTGTTTATGGCTGCCCAAAAGTTCTGAGGATTGTGCTGATGCTTTGCTTGTAGTTTATGGTAGTAATTAGTTTTGTCACGTTTTACTAGTTTTTTAACTTTATTCCTGAGTTCCTGGTAGGTTTGTTCAGTGGTTAGGTATTTAATTTTGTGCCAGTGTACCCAGGCTTTAAGGAGGGATCTGGTTTCCTTACTTAGCCAAGGTGCACTTATTTTGATCCTCATGGTTCTAGGAGGAGTGTCTTATTTTGATCCTCATGGTTCTAGGAGGTGTGTGAAGATTGAGGATGTTTAGAAAGGTAGAATTAAAATATTTGACAGCCTTGTTTAGGTCAAGATGTTTTAATGGTGACCAATTACATTGTTTGAGGTCAGTAACAAGGTTGGTTGGGTTAAGATTCTTTTTATTTCTAATTATTTGGTAGACAGTTCCTTTGTTGTGATGGAAATGCTGTCTAAGAAGGAAGGCTGTTAGATGATCACTTAGGGCATCAGGTAGGCAGCCTGCTTGACAGGGGTGGCCTGGTCGGTTTCTAAGTATCCAGTGAAGGTGAGATTCCCTGTTGGTAGATTTGTCGGATCTGGTTGGGGTTTGGATGGTTTGTGTAAAACCATGAAGGTTAATATGGTTAGAAGGGGCATGAGAGTTGCATGTTAGCCAATCAGTATTAAAATCCCCCATGATAATGGTTTCATGCTGCATAGATGTGTAGCACCAGTGCAGTAGCTTTTCAAGAGTGTCAGTGTTGTTTCCAGGTGGTATATAGCATCCAATTATATTTATTAGTCTGTTTGAGCTGAGTTTTAGATGTGCGAAAAGTGTTTCTGCTTTGTTTAGATTAGGATGTTTTATATTTATAGTCTCTGCTGTCAGATGATTTTTGTATAGTATGGCAATACCACCACCTTTCTTGTTAATTATGTCCTTTCTTAGTATGTTATATCCAGGTGGGATCATTTCATTGCCTGTGAAGTGTGGTTGAGCCATGTCTCTGTTATAACAACTATGTCTGGTGTGTATAGTGATAGATAAGCATGCAAGTTGTGTCTCTGTTATAACAACTATGTCTGGTGTGTATAGTGATAGATAAGCATGCAAGTTGTGTCTCTGTTATAACAACTATGTCTGGTGTGTATAGTGATAGATAAGCATGCAAGTTGTGTCTCTGTTATAACAACTATGTCTGGTGTGTATAGTGATAGATAAGCATGCAAGTTGTGTCTCTGTTATAACAACTATGTCTGGTGTGTATAGTGATAGATAAGCATGCAAGTTGTGTCTCTGTTATAACAACTATGTCTGGTGTGTATAGTGACAGATAAGCATGCAAGTTGTGTCTCTGTTATAACAACTATGTCTGGTGTGTATAGTGACAGATAAGCATGCAAGTTGTGTCTCTGTTATAACAACTATGTCTGGGGTGTATAGTGATAGATACGCATGCAAGTTGTGTCTCTGTTATAACAACTATGTCTGGTGTGTATAGTGATAGATAAGCATGCAAGTTGTGTCTCTGTTATAACAACTATGTCTGGTGTGTATAGTGATAGATAAGCATGCAAGTTGTGTCTCTGTTATAACAACTATGTCTGGTGTGTATAGTGATAGATAAGCATGCAAGTTGTGTCTCTGTTATAACAACTATGTCTGGTGTGTATAGTGATAGATAAGCATGCAAGTTGTGTCTCTGTTATAACAACTATGTCTGGTGTGTATAGTGATAGATAAGCATGCAAGTTGTGTCTCTGTTATAACAACTATGTCTGGTGTGTATAGTGATAGATAAGCATGCAAGTTGTGTCTCTGTTATAACAACTATGTCTGGTGTGTATAGTGATAGATAAGCATGCAAGTTGTGTCTCTGTTATAACAACTATGTCTGGTGTGTATAGTGACAGATAAGCATGCAAGTTGTGTCTCTGTTATAACAACTATGTCTGGTGTGTATAGTGATAGATAAGCATGCAAATTGTGCATTTTACTGGTGATGCTTCTAATATTAATGTTAAATAGGAGTAGAGCTGTTGATTGTCTTGGGAGTTGAAGCGAGTTGATGGGGAGGGTGGGAATTTGGGAGGTGGGGATATTTAAGGAAGTTGTTGGACCAGGATTAGGATGGATGTCACCATAGCAGGATAGTTCAGCGGCTATGTAGAAAATTGTTTTCAGCAGTTTTATGCCCTTGTCATATTGTTGGAAGAGTTTGGGTGTGTGATGAGAAGGTAGTAATATAAAAGGAGCATAGTCTGTGGGGCAAAAATTGAAAATAGCAGGAGAGATAGTTATGTGGTGAATGTTAGTGCAAAATAGGTATGGGAGCTATTGTGCTATAGGGAGGAAATCCAAGTAGGTGGGTGTGGTATAAGGACAGGAGGGAATGAGTACATAAAGTGATAAGAGAAGTTATGTGAAGTAATAGCATATTGTGGAAACTTAGTGTGGGTTCTGCTTTGCGATGTCTAGTTAAGTGATGAAGAGGAGATAGGTGGATGTATGCTAGGAAAGGGAGAGTGAAGCAGGGTGGTACTTCAAGTGAGGATAGGAAAGGATGTCAGAATAGTTAGTGTTAGTGATGAGGTGAGTAGATGGTTGGGTGTGGGTAGGGTCAAGTGTGTTAGATGTTAGGGGCCTGTGCTTCTGATTGGGTAGAGGAGCAGATGAGGTCTGGCTAGTGTCAAATAAGAATGGGGATGGGTGGAAATTGGGGGTAGAGTAGGCAAATGGAGTGGGGCGGAGCCGAGAGCCAGAAATCTCAAGAAAAACAAATCTATCAGTATCAACAGGTAAATACCTCTTATAGTTTGTATGATACTCTAGAATATATTGTTAGTGCCAAGAATGTTTATTGAAAGTGGGGTGGGCAGTTGTAAAAACAGCAAGTAGGGTGCCTTTAGGTGTGCTCTGGGGTCAGTACAGTAATACAGGCTAAATTAGATCTCAGTGCCAGTTAGAATGCACCATTGGGATAGCCTAGAAGTAAAACAGTAGAGTTTGGAGGGCAGGGGTGAAAAGAAAGCAAGTGGATTGGTATTGGAGCACCCCTGTCCTATGTGCATGCCTCAGCAGACTGGCAAGGTAAGTTTAACTGATCTATTGAAGGGTGAGTTAAGCAAATTAAGGTTAAACATAACAAGAGCACATCGCTCAGGGTTCATACAATAATAGTAAGGCTGACAGGCAGTCCAGCGATGCAGGGAATAGTTGGTAGTTGTTCTTGTCTCACAGCTGGTTGGAAGGCACTTCTATACGCCAGTAAGAAGAGGGGCTTAGTTGAATAATTGCAAGGTTGGCAAGGCAGTCGCCACAATGTAGGGAATAGTTGGTAGTTGCTCTTGTATCACAGCTGGTTGGAAGGTAGTTCTATATGTCAGTAAGAAGAGGGGCTTAGTTGCTGATGTGCACATGGTGCAGGGAGATCCGAATACCTTGAGGACCTGGCACATCATTTTAGCTTTTATCTACCATCACCACTAATTACAACACAAAAATAGAGCCAGCACAGGGGATTCACAGTTGAGTTTCTGTGAAAATACTGAATACCATTAGTAACCCTCCTTCATCTTGTTGAAGCCTTGCTACTAAATATTTCATGTGTGTGTGTGTGTGTGTGTGTGTGTGTGTGTGTGTGTGTGTGTGTGTGTGTGTGTGTGTGTGTGTGTGTGTGTGTCTGTGTGTCTGTGTGTGTGTGTGTGTGTGTGTGTGTGTGTGTGTGTGTGTGTGTGTGTGTGTGTGTGTGTGTGTGTGTGTGTGTGTGTGTGTATGCATATACATATTTATTAATTTGTTGAAATAAAAAAGTAATCAATTTTCAGTCACTAAAGATCCAATATACATGCACACATGCACCTCTCAGCTTTCCAGATTTGGAGAAACACATCTAAGTTGTTCTCAAACTTTGTTCCATCCCTCCTAAATTTGGAAATTATTTTGACTTAATAGCGTCCAATAACAGTATCTAATATGGAAGCTTTTCCCGAGTTATTCTTTCTTTATCCATAATTCTGAGGTAACAGTTGAAAGACATGACACATACATACACACGAAGATTGCGCTAACACATATGCAGCAATTACAGGCCTGGGACACTTTTTCCCCCTTTTCAGGTTCCAACTTGTTAATGAATGAAATAAAAATGTTTACTATCCAGGGCATCAAACATCTACCATACACCTCTACTCAATTTCATACAGACTCCTCAGAGGTGACCTCTGTCTGGCATACAAGGCGATCATGGATCCTGCCTTGATAGAACTGCTGCACATCCGCATGTCAAGCTCCACTCGAGTAACCCAGACGCGCAGCCTTAACCTGGTCTGTGACATCAACAGGACTTGTTGACAGGCTAGATTTGTGTCCCAGAGACTCCTCCATCTGTAGATTAGACTCTCTCTCCACATCAAGTAGAGCACTTCTTTACTCCTTTTTAAGCGCAACCTGGATAACTGGATGAGAAATAGAAAATACATCCATGAGATTCCACTTGTGTCCCTGCTGAACAGTGGCATAGGGTGCTGACTTATTGGAATATGGGCTAAATTCTTTTTTAGGCTTGTAAGAGCCTCAGGGCCAATAGCCTAGTAGCTTCATATGATCCTATGATCCTATGACCCTACACCAAATCCTTCACTTCGCAGGTACTCCATAACTTCAACTTCAATTTTTTTTAACTTCTACTTTACTAATCTTCTTTTCTACATTCCCTCTTTGTGATATTATTAAACACCTTAGAAACTGTCCTAATGGACATGTTAAGTTTGTTGCCCTTGAACAAGTTAAAAAAAATCCAAGAGGGGACCAATGGGAAGATAAACTGGAATACAGAGAGATTGTCTGGCAACTGCTTTTGGAAGCAAACAAGGAACTAGGCTTAAAAGAATTAATTTTAATAGTTCCCATTTTAAAATTGAGGTCTGCAAAATTATGGTTAAATAATTTATTGCATAGATTTTTTTTCATTTATTTAATGTATATTTTATATATATATATATATATATATATATATATATATATATATATACACTGTTCTATTTAACTTGAAAGATTCAACCTCTGACTTTTTAAATGGTTTAATAGAGGGAGACTGTTTAGTTCTTATTGTTTTAAATAGCTCAATTAACTTTTTAAATTAATGTATAAATACTACTAAAGTCAGTAGTAAATTTTAGTTCTGATGAAGTCCTTAATGAGAAAGGAATGAACGCCCCTAACTGTGAAATAATTGTGGAATTGTGTGTATTTGATTTTGGCTATAGAATTAAAGTATTCTTTTGCTACTAAAGCGTGGTTGCAATTTGGATTTTACATAAGTCATCTGTTTTTGGTGTACGGAGGCTTTCTCCTGTGGTTAGTACAGTGGATATTCTTTTGTTACTTGTTTCTTGGGTTTGCCATCAGTTTTTAATTTGCAAAACATACATATCTGTCCCAGTAGACTGTACCACTTTTCAGAAGATGCATTACCTCTGACATTTTATTTTTTTTTTTTTTTTTTTTTTTTTTTTTTTTTAGGAATCACATAAATATAGTAGTCATACAACATTTTGAGAAATCCCATCCACCAACAAACCATAACAATAATCAATCAGAACAGATCCTGAAACTATTTGTTTTCCTACATCACATGCCCCAACATTTTCTACAGAGGCGATGTATTCCTGAGGTGGAAATCATGCAGAGTGCTGTTATGCAACATATAAACAAAGGTATGGCATCTAGGTCCAAGGAAGTCATTGTTTCATTGTATTCGGCATTCATCAAACCTGTCATTGAGTATAATGTCCCCTTTGACATGTAACTAACCAGACATATACATCAACTGGAATGTCCACAGAGGCTCCTCACTAAAAGAATACATGGCATAAGTAACATGTCCTATGCAGACCGCCTCAAGTCCCTATCCTTGTTTTCAGTCTCCTAAACACTGTTGAGGAGAGATTTATGCTTGCCTTACAAGGCATTGTCAGACCCCAGTCTGATGGACTTCCTGCATATCCACAAAACAAACAGACCCAGAATTACCCGTTTTAAGACTTAAACCTTGCCTATGATATAAATAGGACCTGCTGGAGAGACAGGTGTGTATCCCAGAGACTACCCCTTCTCTGGAACAGGCTCTCCATCCATGTGAAGCAAAGTTCCTCCCTAACCCAATTCACGTGTAACTTGGACAGTTGGATGGGGAACAGGAAATTCATCCTTGGTTTGGCACCAACCTATGTCTCTAATGGACACAGACAGCCTGCAAATGGTTTATCTCCCAGTCCCCTGCTTGTAAACATTTCCTCTCCCAAGACCCTGCTTATACTTATCAAGGGTACCAGAACTTGTTAGAGATTTGGGATGCATGGCTAGGATTAAAAAGTCCCTTGTGAATCTATGACTGTGACAACACAAGCCCTCTGAAACAAATAGCTGTGTGTAAGAGACCATATATTTGTTTTATCCGGAGGTCAAATAGCACACAGGTAAACACCAGGCATAGCAGCAGACTGTGACAATAAAATACTTCTGAAAACATGAGCTTACTGCTGTATATAAGAGGCAGTCTATCAGTTCCACAATGACAGTTCTCAATAAAAAAAACAAGGATTCTAATAAGGTATTTGGTGCAAAACACTCACTGTCCCAAAGGAACGTCCAGCCAAAAAGGCATACTACCTTTGAATACAAAGGAATCACAAATATATGATGGCCGTATAGCACTTTAAGCGATCCTGTTTCCCCAAACAAATGATATCAATAATCATAAATCACCTATCGCCTGTCACCAGCCTTTTGTGCAAAGCACCAAGGAGGGTACCAGGCATATTACCAGACTATGACAACAAAAGATCTCTGAAATGCTGGATATTAGCAGTGTTTAAGAAGACAATTCGCAATAAAAAAATCATGGACTTCTAAGAAGGTACTTTAGTACAAGATGCGCAAATGCTGTCCCAGCAGAATGAGCCCCTGATGAGAAGTTATAGTACCTCTCACTTGAATTAATCACAGAAATGTAATGGCCATATTGCTCTTTAACAGATACTAGCCTCCCAAAAAATAATATCAGTAGTCAGTCAGAAGTGATCCTGTGACTACTGTTTGCTTTCATACATTGCATATTCCGCAGAAGTAATACCCACATCCTGTAGACTTCTAATGTCTCACTGAGAAGAAAATAAAAAAATAATAGTTACAGAACCATATTTCACGCTTCTGCTCTTAGACATATTCTCTGCCCCTGACAAGCCATATTTGATATTTTCAAGTAATGACCTTGTGTTTTTTCATGTAGTATGTCTTCTCACTCCTTCCCCATAAGGGCATCCATTTTCTTTGTATACTTCTGATGTTTGATTGTGTGGAAAGTAAAAAAAAAAAAATTTAAGACAATAATTTATTTCAACCTCTCACTCTTAAACATGTATACATGCTAAAGGCATTGGTTACTTGCAGCGATATGTCATGACTCCTTTGTATACTCTTTCTAACTGGTTCTCGTGTTTCTCATAGGATTCTATCAAGTCTGCTCTGGGTATGGTGAGGGGCTGCACCCCCTATACCCCCTAACTAATATAATCATTTTCTGAGGTCACTCTAGTTGCAGGGAATGGGAGACAAATTAGGAAAATCCATAGATCATACTCCTGTTGGTTACACGTAACCATTGCCCACACACCCTCTCCCCTAAAGTAGCCATGTCAATGACTGTTTTGCATAACTCATGTAACTGCTCTTTGTTTTCATTCATAGCCTAATCTCATGTACACAGCCACTTATGGCATTCACCATTCATGTGTGATTGCCAAAGCCGGATAAATACGAGCCACAGTGATCTACTTCATTTGCTACTATAGGATAGAAACAACAGCCTTGACTAGAGGGCACATCACCTCCCCATCAACTTAAGTATAAATTGAACAAAAAAAATGATACAAGTACTTGATGTTGAAGACTATGAGTACTGTTACCACTGTCCACATATCTATTTGGATTCCTGTTGAAAAAGTTACAAAAAAGAATCACCACAGGTGTATTTCAGCTTGGGTCTTTTAGGCACTATGGTATGTTCCCCCACTGCAATCAACCAAGTCACACCAGTGATCACTCAGTTGTGATCATCCAAACTGTCCTTTGCTGTCATGCACCAAATACCCTCTCAATAGAAAACCACTTTTGCCAATCATCTGTAATGATGACCACTGTCCTCATACCTTTCCTATTTTGTATCTCCTTTCATCCTTCCTAAAGGTTGAATACATCTAGTTAACAAATGAGTAATACTCTTACACTACTTTGGTAATAATAATATTGTCTCTATTGCAACAAATAGTGATTTAGGGCTATATTACATTCATATTTTGCAAAGGATAACTGCATATGTTGACTATGGTCAAGAAAAGTAACTGTGTGTGATGTTGCCTATTGCTCACTGTTAAAATGTTGTTACATGCACTTTGCTGTTGTTATCTGCATGCCTTTAATAAAGGTAGTGACTGAAACCAGAATATTTAATTTACATATTTAATCAATAAATAAGATATATAGATAGACAGATGTTAAAGGGAGAATAGTTAAGGATTGTTTTAAGAGATACACTTAAATTAAAGCTTCAGTTACTTTCAACATAATTTAAAAGTAGATGACTGATTGCAGAGTTCAGTTAAAAATGTAAAAAACAGAGAGTACACATTTTTCCACAGATTGTTAATAACAATATTAATCCTCAAAGCCTAAAGCTGCAAGATCAAGAAAGACAAATCTGGTGAGATAAAGATGTGAGGTTTCATGTGTTAGGAATGCATAATATCTTGATTTCAAAAACAATTGTATTTTAGTCTGCAGTGTGGATGCAGTGTGGAAAAGTTCTCTGAGCTCTATATTTCCTACAAAAGAAGTAGTTAAAAGGAATCAGGGAGATAATAATCCATTTGCTTAGGTTTACTTTTAATTGTATTTAAAGTAGAATTTCTTGATGTAGTCTAATTTCTAAACATTACGTGTTTCCATTTTAATTTATCATCTATGTTGGTGAACTAGTCTACCTATGACCCCTTTTAGCTACAACATGGGTCACAAATCCAATATATAGGAACAATTTAAAGTTGCCAATCAACAAGCACGTTTTTTCAGAAGGAGGGACAAAATGCAGTAAACAGAAAAGGCCAACACAGATACAGGAAGAATATGCAAACTTCATACAGACCGTGACTAGAACTCAGAAGCAAGCCCTAGTGCTTTCAGGTAAAGACCATAGCCACAGGGTCACTGTGTTGCCTTTTAGTAGGTTTTGATGACAGAGCTAAAGGATTCATGTCTGATTTGTTCCGGTCAATCTACCTGCTTCTATACCGTACAAAGATGTCCAAAGTGCACATTTGTTTATTTATGAATGAGTATAGTGCCCAGACTAAAAGTCACAGTTTCTTTTATTTTTTAGTTACATTACCATAGTTACAGGATAAACTGGCCTAGTTGACATGACACTACCTTTTATCTCTCTTGTCAGGCACTATGTCATGCTGTACATAAAGTGACACTCAACAACTCGTGAACTTAAAGCTGTTGGGGTATATGGGCTGTCGGCTTTCTCCAAATTTTCATATCTTGCGTGTTCTTCAGGACTGGAGTCTACACTGACCCATAGGCCAGGAGCATTAAATGACCCCACTATCCCGCAGCACCTGAAGGAGAAAAGCAGATAAATTGGAGGGAACCTATCAAGGGGAACAGATGGAAGGGATACTCACTCCATCTTCTAGCCGAGATAGAGGGGAAGGAGGTAGGGAAAGAGTACTGCAACATCGAAGTTATTTACAAATCAGCATTAATGGTAAGTGCAATTAACTGTACTACTTCTGGCACACCTCACTGACCTGTGATGTTTGTAAAAAAATATTATTTAGCATCCATTTATGATGGTCCAAAGCAGACCTGCTCAGGTGATACTCCAGGTTGTTGTTCTCTCCTGGTAGAGACTATGCTATCAGGTGCAAAACCTTTGTATGTGAAGTGAGTATCAACCTGCTTATTAATGTACCACATGACTGTGGTGTTGTCTATCCTTATTAATAGTGTCCCTGGTTTTCACAGCTACTAGAATGCCACCATGCATCTGTAAACTGCCACCAATTCCCTCAGATCAGTGTGCTTTCGAGTAATGCCATGTCCCACTGACCTTGAACTTGAAGACTCACTGAGTGAGCTCTCCCAGACTACTTTCGAGTAATGCAATGTCCCACTGACCTTGAACTTGAAGACTCACTGAGTGAACTCTCCCAGACTCGGTCTGAGACGTCTGTGGTCATGATCTGGTTACATAAAAGGTACTGGAAGGCAAATCCTTGTTTTGTAGGCAGGCCTCTATCCACCAAGCCAGCTCACTTTTTAGGAAGTTTTATTTGACAAAGAGGATCATCAGGATGCAGGATGCCATGAGTCTCAGAGCCTTGAGGATCGCTCAGGAGGTTTTTGAAGTATGTGGATAGAAAGAGGACAATAATAGTAACTGATGTGTACTGATGTAGAACTGCACTGATAGTCACAAGCTGTTTGCACAAGCTCTTGCTCTGCACATACAGAGCACGAACAACTGACGGGCGTACATGATGTTCCAGAACAAGTTATTTAAGTGATTCAAAAGCATTCAATTCACTCGAACTTCATTAACAGTGCATGGAGCAAATCAGTATAAAGCAGAGAAAAAATCAGGCAGTATGTACATAGCATTGCTATCCACATATTCATTAGAAGATTACTTGAGGAAATGTTGTGATATTTCTGAAGATCAATTCATTCTGTAATTCATAACATTACATTTTCTGTTAAAGTACTATTACTGTAATGTATCAATCGTTATTACTGGAGTACTTAATTTAAATGTATAAACTTGAATCCCACAGCACTGCTAGACTAATATTTTAATAAAATAATAGATTATTATGTCACTTATGTTTCAATTACTACCTGTAGATTAGGTTGCAAAATGGTGGAATAAGTTTATAGGCTTTAACAAACAAAATATATATTGGCCATATAGAAGCTTGAGGAACACAATTCCTATTCTAGATCCTGTGGGTACCTAAGAAGCCATCTAATTCCTTCCTTCTAGAAAGTACAAACGGAGAGGTTTACTTTAATTAAGAAGGATTGTTTATTCCATAGGCATGAAAGTCTTTAAGATCTGAAGCTGTTGTCTCTAATGGTATGGTTGATGTTATTTTTTACAGAGTCGGTGTACCCTCTTGTGTTTGGGTCACAAAAAGTAAATTTAAGCAAAGGTTTTCAATAGTAAGGGTCCTTCAATCCTCTGTATGTCAGGCATATGTCTCCACTAAGAAGGACATAAGAAAGAGAAGAGAAGAGAAGAGGAGAGAAGAGAAGAGAAGAGGAGAGGAGAGGAGAGAAGAGAAGAGAAGAGAAGAGAAGAGAAGAGAAGAGAAGAGAAGAGAAGAGAAGAGAAGAGAAGAGGAGAGAAGAGAAGAGAAGAGAAGAGAAGAGAAGAGGAGAGAAGAGAAGAGAAGAGAAGAGGAGAGAAGAGAAGAGAAGAGGAGAGGAGAGAAGAGAAGAGGAGAGAAGAGAAGAGAAGAGAAGAGAAGCGAAGAAAAGAGAGAGAGAGAAGAGAGAGAGAGAGAAGAGAGAGAGAAGAGAAGAGAAGAGAAGAGAAGAGAAGAGAAGAGAAGAGAAGAGAAGAGAAGAGAAGAGAAGAGAAGAGAGAAGCCTGCTATAGTTTTGCACTATAAGCTTAGCCTTAAAGCCCTTGAATTCTCTTTACAAGGAATCTTTCTCCAAAGGAAGCAGATGGCATGTAAAGATTTCAAAGAACACGGTACAGTATTCTATAACTGGTGTGACAAGATCTGTATACAGGGTAAAATTACTTTGCTGGCATGGTTGTCAATGCCACAGAGGATGAGGTGGGCAACACTGTATGCTTCACAGTTGGTAGCAGCTATATGGGAATCGAATGAAATGTCGCCATCTACATGTACTCAAGTATTTTATGATTTTTTCAATTACAAACAGTGGCCCATCAATCGTACATAATATTTTTTCAAAATGCAAAAATGCTATATATTTCACACTGAGAGCTAGGTCATTTCTACTGCACTATTCATGTTTCATGATAAGTGATACTTGAAGGGAGGTGGTGTCCTCAGGGTTTAGGACGATGCTCCCAAGGTTGCAATCATCTTCATATTTCATGGGCTAGACACTGGAGTCAGTTGTTATCAATATTTTACTCCAATTGAACCCCTACTGTGGCATAGATGGATAAAGCCCTAACTACAGCCCAGTCGACCGGGATTGGATTAGCAGCCTGGGCAACTGACAGAGTGACAGGAAGAGTTGGGCATGCTTTTCCTGGGTGGGAAAGGCTTCACTGATAATTTTCCCTTAGGGAGGTATCGTCCAAAGAGAGGAGATGCCCTCAGACAAAATTAACCAGTGTGAGAGTGGGGCAGGGTGTGGGTAGGGCATCTAAAAAAAAAATAGGGAAGCAGAGATGGTCAAACCCACAGGATCCATGACCAGAGACAGCAATACCAGAATAAGTCATAGGGGGTAGAAGACAAACTGGTAGACCCAGAGTGGACATGGTACACTGGAGGCTAGGCAGAAGAAAATAATATCGGAAGGAGAAATATATATATATATAAAAAAACACATGGTAGCCATCTAGGTCAGCATCAGATACTCATTAAAACTGGAATGCCCTTTCCTGCTTTTTCAGTGCTCTCTACTCTGCTCTAAATAGAGATGACTCCTATACAGATAAGTGCAGTTGTGTATTTGCAGCAGTCTGCACATGTTTTTTAGTCATTTGTTAATTTAATTGCATTTACTTAAACTGTATTTGCCGTAATATTGCTACACACTCAAGTGTGCTAGCCTGCACTGCAATTTGAATTGTATTTACTGCTGTTTTCTGTAAAAAAAAAAAAATTCTAAGCTTATTTCCTGCCTTTCCTATAACTAGTCTAGTCCAGATACAGACTTGCTGTATCCAGGAATGTTGGTAAGCTTCTGAGCCCCCCAAGCCTTTCTGTGTTGCAGGGAAGCCTTCTAGCTTATCAGTGGGAG
Source organism: Protopterus annectens (assembly GCF_019279795.1). Classification (NCBI taxonomy): domain Eukaryota; kingdom Metazoa; phylum Chordata; order Ceratodontiformes; family Protopteridae; genus Protopterus; species Protopterus annectens. Next base: position 393,055,486 of record NC_056737.1, on the reverse strand, counting down.
TGGGAGTGGTAAGCACTAGGTAGCCTATCTACTACGGGAAGAGTAGGTTTTGGCCCAGAAATTGTAGTTCATTGGCTGTTTGGGCAGTTTTTCCATCTCTTTCTACTTTCTGGTTTAAAAGCTCATGTTTGTGTTTGGTCCCCGCCTTTCCTGTATCTAGTGTAGTCCAGGTACAGATTTGCTGTATCCAGCACTGTTGGTAAGTTTCTGAGACCCCAAGCCCTTATGTGTTGGAGGGAAGCCTTCTAGCTTATCAGTGGGAATGGGTAAGCACTAGGTAGCCTATCTGCCACAGGAGGAGTGGTTTCTGGCCCAGAAATTATAGTTTATTGGTTGTTTGGGAAGCTTTTCCATCTCTTTCAACCTTCTGATTTAAAAGCCTGTGTTTGCACTTGTTTCCTGCCTTTCCTTTTACTAGTCTAGTCCAGGTACATATTTGCTGTATCCAGGACTCTTTGTAAACTTCTGAGCCCCCCAAGCATTTCTGTGTTGGAGGGAAGCCTTCTAGTTTATCAGTGGGAGTGGTAAGCACTAGGTAGCCTATCCTCCATGGGAAGAGTGAGTTTTGGCCCAGAAATTGTAGTTTATTGGCCGTTTGGGCAGTTTTCCATTTCTTTTAACTTGCTAGCTTAAAAGCCTGCATTTGCACTTGTTCCCCACCTTTCCTGTAACTAGTCTAGTCCAGGAACAGATTTGCTGTATCCAGGACTCTGTGTAACGTTCTGAGCCCCCCAAGTCTTTCTGTGTTGGAGAGACGCCTTCTAGCTTATCAGTGGGAGTGGTAAGCATTAGGTAGCCTATCTACCACAAAAGGAGTGATTCCTGACCCAGAAATTGTAGCTACTGGCTGTATTTTATTTCCATCTCTTTCAACTTCCTGGTTTAAAAGCCGCACTTGCGCTTGTTTCCCCCCTTTCTTGTAACTAGCCTAGTCCAGATACAGAGTTGCTGTATCCAGAACTGCTTCTGAGCCCCGCAAGCCTTTCTGTGTTGGAGAAAAGCCTTCTAGCGTATCAGTAGGAGTGGTAAGCACTAGGTAAACTGTCTACCATAAGAGTAGTGGTCCTTAGCCCAGAAATTGTAGTTTATTGACCATTCAGGCAGTTTGTCCATCACTTTCAACTTTCTGGTTTAAAAGACCACATCTGCGCTTGTTTCCCATCTTTCCTGTAAATAACCTACTGGGAAGCACTAGAAACCCTTAAACTGATACAAGCCTTCTAGCTTAGAAGAGAGACTTTGGAGTGATTAAGTATCAGTTTTCTGTATTTTCTTGCTGTACTTAACTGTTTTTCACCTAAACGCTGATTTTCCAGCATTTATTGTGATTTAAAAGTTTTTTTTTCACATATTGTACTTATTTGACTGCTTGCACTTTTAAAAAGTCGTTTTTTGTTTAAATAATTTGTTTAACTGTTGTAGGCTACACACTAAAGTGCAATAGTCTTTTCTAATCATTTGTAGTCATTTAAAGCTGTTTTAAGTGTATTTTTTACTGTTTTTGCCTTATCTTAAAAAAAAAAAACAGAAAAAAAAAACATTCCTTGTTTCTTGCCTTTCTAAGCTAGTATAGTCCAGTTTTCAGGCTAGTGCTGAATTCAGGGCTGTGTTACAAGTTTCTGAGTTGCCCATACCATACTTGGATAGAAGGAAGTTTCTCTGTTCACCTGTGAGAGAGGGGAGATTTGAGCAGCTTATCGGTCCCTGCAGGAATGGTTCCAGCCCAGAAGTTAGTAGTTTATTGGCCATTTTGGACTAATTGCTATCTCTTTCATTTCCCTGCTATAAAAACTGCATTTGCGCAGTTTTGCACACTGGGCAGCGCCAGTTAGCTAGGATTAAATTATTCCCGGCTCCACTAAGTCTCCTCTTCAGTTTTTCCCTTGAAACTAGTCTAACTCTCAACCTAAGCACTCAAAAAGCATCCTACAGCCCAGCACTTGCTCAGACCTAATAGCAAGCACTAATATACCATGACACTTGATTGCCCAGCAGGGCAAGGCTCTTTATTCACCCCTCACCAACCAAGAGACTAAGCAGATCACCCTACTATTCAGGCATGACCAAAGGGCAATTTCAGGTGTACTCTCCAGTCCAGCTGGTGAATCTGGGTATCCTGAGGCAATGTTACAACTGCCTCATGTACTCAGACAACTCCCTCCTCCTACCACAAAACACTAACATATGTGAGAGATGCAAATATACAGCCAAACTGGAGGCTAAGCTATCTCCACTCAAGACTGGAACAGACAATCAAGAAGAGAAGGTTAACACTTGCACCACACCTCCAGCCACACATAGACCTGCTAAACCAGCACTGGCAAAAAATACACATAAATACACAAAATCATCGGAGGCTCTAAATACAAACCTGCAAAAGCATCAGAGACCTCCAAAGCAGACACCCAACAACCTGCACCTCCTGTCACAAACCAGACAACACATAAAACACAAAATCAGTGTGCTGCACAATCACAGCCCTTAAGGCGAAATAACATACCTAACACACTAGTAATAGGTGACTCTATAGTCAGGCACACTGACGTCCCACTCAATAGGCTGGACAAGGAGAAAGTTACTGTTAGCTGCCTGTCAGGAGCCAGAATCCACCACATAACACAAGCACTCAGGTCACTCCAGAACAAGTACAAATATGACTCTGTCATTGTTCATGTTGGTGTGAATGACCTGAGACGTACCTCCCTGGACTACATGAAAAGAGACATGGAAGAGCTCTCTGATCATGTAGCCCAGACAGGTATGACCCTGACCCTGAGTAGCATCCTGTCCTCACCAAGAATGATACCTCAGTATAAAGAAAAAAATGATCAATTTCAACAATTGGCTAAGCTTCTGGTGTCAATCAAAGGGGATCCAGTGTCTGTCAGCCTGGGATGACATGCTCGACAAACTGTGTTGCTTCACAAGAGACACCTTGCACCTGTCACCCCTAGGCTTTCGAAAACTGGCCAAGGATCTTGCTGCCCCCCCATAGTGCCTTTTTTAGGCGAGGCTCAAAAGTCAAATGCACCTCTGTAAACAGCACAATTAACAAAAAACTGAGGGTTATGCTACTCAACGCCAGGAGTTTAAATCTCAAAATACACGCGCTCGAAGCACTCCTCAGTATGGAGTACATCGACATCTGTGCAGTAACTGAAATCTGGTTCAAGGCTCCAGAGAGCACCCCAGCACTACCGGGATACAACTCATACCACACGTTTCGGCCACAGAACACAGAAATGAAACACAAAAGGAGGGAGTGTATCCATATTCATCAAGGATACCTACACCTCCAGGTTAGTGGCACAGAATGATACCTCTGAGATCATCCTTGTGCAACTAACATCGGGCAAATCTGCAATGTAAATTGTGGCCTGTTACAGATCACCCTCCATGACCCAGGACCACCACTCTGCCTTTCTGGAGACACTGGAAAACATGAAGGTCCTACCAAACACCCTGATATTGGGTGATTTCAATTACCCTACTATTAACTGGGAAAACTACTTGAGTACAAACTCGCAGGCCCAGCGCTTCCTGGAATTCATCAACTCAAATGCCCTGGATCAGCTGGTAAACTCCCCTATGAGAGGTGAAAACATATTGGACCCGGTCATCACCAACATGGGCGACAGGTGTTCCACACCAGAAGTCAACCCGTCACTGGTTAGATCAGACCATAAACTAATCACTCTTGATGTCCACACCCCACCACCACCCCCAACTAAGGAAACCACAGTAAAAAACTTTTCTAAAGCAAACTTCACCTTACTTAAGACAGAGGCGGTAAGCTTCACAGCTTCCACGCTAAAGGATAACGCTGCCCAAGATGCAGAAACCTTTACAAATGCACTCTATGAGCACCTACAAGGATGCATGGATTGTGCCATCCCTAGCAAAACCAAGACTCACTCCTCTAAGAGAAGGAAACCAGTCTGGTGGACCCCTGCCATAAACAGGCTATACAATAGAAGGAGGAAACTAGTTCAGAAAAAAAAGCAAATCCCAAGAAGGAAAGACATCTGTTATCAGTAACAGTAAGAAACTAAGGTCCCTCATAAAATCATCCAAGGCTAACTTCAAAAGAAAAATAGCCAAGGATTCAAAAGATAACCACAAAGCCTGCTTTAGCTATGTTAAGAATCTAAGTGGCAACTCACAGATATGCACTGAGCTAGTGCAAAATAGCACAAAATATATTGAACCTACTGATATTGCCAACATCCTGGCAGATAGATTCAGTGCAAACTTCACCCCCTTTCACCCCCAAAATGGCCCACAACAATACCAGAAAAGTGTAGTGTCCCGGAAATCACAGATGCACAGGTGAAAACAGCCCTTTCAAAAGTCAAAAACACAGCGTCAATGGGGCCAGATGGTGTCCCAGGCTGCATCTTGCACAAACTGCAGAATGAACTAACTCCTCACCTAAACACGCTGTTCAACCTCAGCCTCTCCACAGGCTACGTGCCCATAGAATGTAGCACAGCAATGGTTATTCCGCTCCACAAAGGAGGGGCCACAACTGACCCTGGTAATTATCGCCCCATAAGCCTGACTAGCCTGGTCTGCAAGGCTATGGAGCGCATCATCATGGAACTCATTCACAAAGACATTGGGAACCTCCAAACACTTGACCCGACCTAGTTTGGCTTTGTAAAGGGCAGATCATGCCTACTAAACCTGGATGACTTCTTTGAGACAGTTACCAAGGCCATAGACGATGGAAAGGTGGTTCACACAGCCTACCTTGACCTCGCCAAGGCTTTTGACACCATTCCCCACTCGGGTATTACAGAAAAACTCACCAGCCTGAACATAAACCCCTACGTCACAAGATGAGTTGCCAACTGGCTTACAGACAGAACTCACGCGGTAAGAATAGTGGGCTCCAGGTCTGACTCTAAACCAGTCACAAGTGGTGTCCCTCAAGGCTCGGTCCTGGGACCCCTACTGTTCGGCATATACTTCTCAGAAGTAAAGGCAAACACTGGAGGACCATGGCTAACCAAGTTCGCCGATGACTGCAAACTGGGAGCCATAAGTGACTCTCTGGCTGACAGGAACATCCTCCAAAAGGGCCTTACTCAGACGGGCACCTGGTGTCAAAGTAATGGCCTCAAGCTAAATGCCACAAAAATGCATAGTCATCCCGTTTGGGAAAAACAAAACACCCACGAATTACCACATAGGTGGCAGCCCCCTTAACACAAAAGAGGTAATAACAGATCTGTGGACCCAGGTAGCTATTAATCTCTCCTTTGACAATCATATTGCCAAAGTAGCTATGAAATCCTTCTATGTGGCTCATCTAATTACTAAAGAGTTCACATCTAGAAATAAAAAGGTTATAGTGCCCCTCTACTCGTCACCCATCAGACCCATCATAGAGTACAATGCCCCTTTTGGGATGTACCTCACCTTCCAACAGCTGGAAAGACCACAAAAGTACCTCACCAAGAGGATTACTGGCCTCAAACATATGTCTTATGCAGCCCGACTGAAAAAACTCCGGCTGTACTCAGTGGCATATCGCTTACTCAGAGGTGATCTCTGTCTGATTTACAAAGCCATGTCCAACTCAGAATTGATGGACATGCTCCACCTAAAGAAATCCAAGTCACTGCGAGCCACGTGCTCTAGTGAGCTAAACCTCGCCACAATAAATAGAACATGCTGTAGGGATAGATTCCTGTCACAGAGACTCCCCATGCTTTGGAACAAAATTCCTAACTACATTAGGCAGAGCCCCTCACTAACACTCTTCAAGAGAAACCTTGACGAGTGGATGGGTAACAGAAAATACACCCCTGGGATCACTTCATTGGCTCTGCTTGACAGAGGCTCAGTTAATTAATCATTGTCAATGGGGCGTCGAAAGCCGACACACTTTGGCTAGGCTTATAAATGCCCTCGGGCAGATAGCCTAGTACCTACCTATGAACCTATGAACCTATATGAACTATCATTAATAAGCATACAAAGTCAAAGCTGAATATAATGCATCATTAAATAAATGGCAGTCAGTACAAGCATTCATATCACCTGTCTATAGTATATGTAGCACACTGAGATCTTGGGATCAGCAAATTATTTTTGTTAGAGAGTGGGGCTGTGAGGAATGGAAGTGGAGGCAATGATCTTATGCCAGTGCAAAAGTTTCTTCATGGACCTTAATGCACTAAAATGGCTGCGGCACGAAGAAAGATAGCAATTTAATTATGAGGGGGTTGTATGATGTATTAGAAGTGTGCAAAAATTAAAAATAATTTAACAAAATTTGCTGTTGTGGGGGAAAAGAAAGGAAGGAAAGAAGAAAATGTGAGACAGATTACATTATAGAAGGATATTTCTATATTTTTGGCAAACCATTATAATGGGAAAGAGTCAGATTACAGCCTTAAATGGAGAAAGATAATACAGCAACACTAAAAACAGTGCCAAAGGAAGAAATACGGAGGGAAAGGGGTGCCCTGAGAAGGACAAGAGAGCAAAGAAATACTAAAGGGTATTAGGTGGTTCAAAGGAGGAGGTGAGATTCAAGAAAGATTTAGGATAAGTAGTATATACAGTAACTGTGATTTAAGTTAATGAAATGTGACATCTGTTGTGTATATTTGCATTAAGTTGTGCATTAACCAATGGTGCTAACTTACATATATTTGCATGTATATGATAGCATCAGGAGCCAGTTTTACATTAGGTCAGTTTCACCCAATATACCTGTGTTGTAATATAACAGGCTAGTAACACATATGTGGCTTGTTAAACAAATATGCTCATATTTGATATAATTCAAAAAGTCAAGACATGGGGATAAACATTGTCCATTATATCTGGGAAGTTTATAAGTCTATAGTAAAATGAGGAGGAAAACAACACCATTATCTCTAGAGTAAAATGTTTCTATTGAAGAAAAATATATTTTTTACCACTTGCAACAAACTATCCAATATGAGGAGGTCCTTTACCTAGCTTGAGTTTAAAATAAATAAGCTAATCAAATAAGGATATGACTGTATTTAACACTGTGTACAAAAGAAAAAAAAATAATTACTTAGCAGTCAGTTTTCAGTGGGGGGGGCGCTGGCAACCTTCCAAGTTGTATTAGTCAATAAATTCTCCTAGTTCAGTCCTCGTGTAAAGACTGCTGTAAATGGTGCATGTAACTGAAAATCAGCTAAAACAACAGTAATTGGCTGGTGCCAAGACAGTAGCATGCTAGGTAGAATTTTTGAAACAAATAGATTTTAATAACTTCTGTGTATATGTATTTGTATTCTTTGTTACAGCCCTATCTGCAGATAACTAGTAGTCTGTCACTGCAGTGTCAGTTTATCCTCCACCCCAGGGCTACTAGTTAGTGCCATGTAGTCTAACCAGTAGCCTAAGGAGCACTGTGAAATCAGCATATCTGTAAGGTCAGTGTGTGTGTGTGTGTGTGTGTGTGTGTGTGTGTGTGTGTGTGTGTGTGTGTGTGTGTGTGTGTGTGTGTGTGTGTGTGTGTGTGTGTGTGTGTGTGTGTGTGTGTGTGTGTGTGTGTGTGTGTGTGTGTGTGTGTGTGTGTGTGTGCGTGTGTGCAAATATGAAAGTCTGTAGAAGTACTACTCTTGGCTGCTGATGGGTGTACTTTGGAAGCTCGAAGTTTCAAAACTTTGAATTTCATATGGTCGAGACCATAAGATCGAAGTCTTGAAACTTCAAACGATTTAAATGGAGATCGCCATGCACCACCCCCACCTGAAATAAAAAAGACCACAGTAAAGAACTTCTCGAAAGCCGACTTCACACTTCTAAAGACTAGTGTGGTCTCCTTTAAGGCCCCCAAGCCGGCGGAAAACAGTACTCAAGCCGCTGAATCACTTACAAATGCCTTCTACCAGCACCTGCAGGACTGCATGGATAAGGCAATCCCAAGCAAAACAAAGACTCTTTGTACCAAAGGCAAGCGTCCAGTCTGGTGGACCCCAGCCATAAACAAACTCTACAACAAAAGGAGGAAGCTACTACAAGATAGAGCAAAATCCTTAAAAGGTAAGACACCCTTGATCACTATAAGTAAAAAACTAAGAGCTCTCATAAAATCATCCAAAGCAAATTTTGAGAGAAAAATAGGTAAAGACTCAAAAGACAATCATAAGGCCTTCTTTAGCTATGTTAGAAACCTGGGAGGAAACTCCCAGATATGCTCAGAACTAGTTCAAAATGATGTGAAGATTACTGATCCTACAGACATTGCCAACATACTGGCTGACAGGTTCAGTGCAAACTTCTCCCCCCCAAAAGGAGAGATATCTATACCAAGCGATTGCAGCCCCCCAAACATCTCCAACGCCCAAGTGAGAACTGCTCTCTCCAAACCAAAAAACACAGCATCCATGGGACCTGATGGTGTCCCCGGCTGTGTGCTCCACGAACTCAACGAGGAATTAAACCCACAGCTAGGACAGCTGTTTAATCATAGTCTTACCTCTGGATACGTACCCAGGGAGTGGCGACTGCAACTGTGGTCCCACTTCACAAAGGCGGTGCCTCCACCGACCCTGGAAATTACCGCCCATTAGCTTGACAAGCCTTATCTGCAAAGCCATGGAGAGGATCATAATGGACCTCATAAATAAAGACATAGGAATTTGCAGACTTTGGATCCATCCCAGTTTGGCTTTGTCAAAGGCAGATCATGCCTTCTAAACTTGGTTGACTTTTTCAAACAGTCACCAAAGCCATTGATGAGGGAAAGGCAGTCCATACAGCCTACCTCGATCTGGCGAAGGCCTTCGATACAATACCCCACTCGGGTATCATTGAAAAACTCATCAGCTTAAATGTTAACCCATACATCACAAGATGGGTTGCAAACTGGCTGAGTGACAGAACCCACAGGGTCAGAGTTGCTGGCGCCATGTCAGACTCAAAGCCTGTCACAAGTGGTGTACCACAGGGCTCAGTCCTGGGCCCACTCTTGTTTGGCATCTACTTTTCCGAAGTACAAGCAAACACAGGAGGGTTATGGCTGACAAAGTTTGCAGATGACTGCAAACTGGGCGCCATAGTAGAAAACACATCTGACACAGATATCCTTCAGAAGGGTCTCACAGAAACAGATAACTGGTGCCAGAGCCATGGCCTAAAGTTAAATGCCAAAAAATGCATAGTCATACCCTTCGGGAAAAACAAGGTTACCCCTAGCTACCAAATAGGTGGCAATCCACTGAGCACAGAAGAAGTTATCAGGGACCTGGGGACCCAGGTTGATAGTAGTCTGTCATTCAACACCCATGTAGCTAGAGTAGTTAGGAAGACCGTCTACATTGCCCACCTTATCATGAAGGGATTCTCATCTAGATCAAGGGAGGTCATAGTCTCCCTATACTCATCACTCATCAGACCAATGATTGAGTACAGTGCCCCATTCGGAATGTATCTGACCCGACACTTGCAGCAGCTGGAGAGGCCACAAAAGTTCCTCACCAAAAGGATAAAGGTTCTCAAACATCTGTCCTATGCTGCCCGACTGAAAGAACTCCAGCTCTATTCAGTCGCTTACCGCTTGCTCAGAGGTGACCTTTGCCTAACATACAAGGCCATGTCAAACCCAGATTTGATGAATATGCTTCACCTCAAAAAATCTAGATCCGTCAGAGCCACAAGGGCGGGAGACTTAAACCTCGACACGGCTATTAATAGGACGTGCTGGAAGGATAGATTCATCACCCAAAGACTCCCTATGCTGTGGAATAAAATCCCGGTATATGTGAGGCAGAGCACCTCGCTGGCCTTGTTCAAGAGAAATCTTGACCAATGGATGGGAGATCGCAGATATACCCCAGGGATTACCTCAGTGTCACTGCTCGACAGAGGCACAGCAAAATAATGGGTATAGTTCCCCATACTAAAGGGGTGGCGTAAGCCACAAAACTATGGGCTAGGCTTGTAAATGCCCTCGGGCAGATAGCCTAGTATGAACCTATGAACCTATGAACCTATGGAAATGTACTCTTCTCTTCACTGTAGTGCGATCTCGGAGTTGGTCTATTTAATTAGCAGGGGATGAGGGGGTGCAGGGGGGCTTGTCCCCTACATAAATGTAAAAAAAAAAATTTTTTTTTTATTGAAATTTCAAACTTTCAAAACTTCAGTGTTATGCTCTCGACCATATGAAGTTCGAAGTGTTGAAAGTTCAAGCTTCCAAAGTAGATCACTACTGGTAAGTCATGCAGCTCTTTGAACACCTTCCCTATGACATCATAACCATGGTGATTCCATACAACCTCCATGTACTTGCAGGGACCCACATATGCTCTAAGCTATCACTAGGAGTCAGACTAGTGCCTAGGAATCCTCAGTCTGCTCCCAGTGAGAAAGTAGGGCCACCAAGTCTGTGATGCACCTGGCACTGTCTGCAGCTTAGGCGACAAGTGGTACAGAAAGATAACTGGCTTTTATATCAATGAGTTGGGTGACCTTGGGGTATTTGTATGTACACTGTGCTACTTTACAATTTATAAAATGTAAAGAAGATATGTGATAATGATAAAGTAACCAAAGACAGGTTAATTAAAAGTCTAATAGTATAACTGAAAGGAGGTTGAGGAACCAACAAATTCCTAGGATATATGAACAGATATACATTTTCCGGTGCAGAACCTCACTCATCCAGTCTCTCCATTCCACTGGGCCTAGCTGCCCATTTCTAGCTTCCCTGTGATGAAAGATAAAATTCAAGTGCTCTGGATATAAGTATTTGCTAGATAAGCCTTTTGGCTCTTTGGGTAGAAATGCATGTTAGTTGATGCTTTGTGACACTGGCAGTTGCACGTCCTTAGGTGGAATGTTCTATGAGATGTAGGCTATTACAGATCATTAGACAAGCTTCCTACCTAGGCTACTACATGAGCTTCAACACTTTCTCATCATTGGTAGTGTCTTCCAAAACTAGCCTAACATCGACAAAGAGACACCAGTTTCTAGTAGGAATCATGCCAACAGTGCAGGTTCCTTAACTCTATCACAAGGTGTCAGATATTTTGTCCTCTCCCCCAGATGATCCATGTTTGTTTCCCAAATTGGGATCACCAGCAGTATAAATGGACATTTGATTTCTGCCACTGAACTACCACTGAGCAGGGTCTCAAATATTTCTTTTTATATTTGCAGTGAAACTGTCAATGCCAGATCTTCTTGGAAGTATATAATTGGGGGTAATGTATAATTATCACCATGGAATGGGTAAGGCCAATCTCTAACCGAATGGGATAGGTTAATTCAAATTGGCTAGGCTTAAAATGGCCCAGAAGGGCAGCTAGCTTAGTACTTATTTATGAACCTATGAACTATTACTGAATAAAACATATGTTTTTTCTGTCTTCTGATAATGTTTTGTTTTTCTAGTAAGCTATATTCCATGGACTGGAATAACCTTTGCAGGTCCTGTCTAAAACTCATGCATGAGTGTTACACAACATATAGAGTTCCATGCATATATCTAAAGTTATATTAAGCAAAACAAATTAAAAAAATAATTTTCATCAGAACTTTACATTGACCAAATGTTATCAAGTGAGACAGTTCTCTTCTCAATACCCTGTGAAAGAGGTACCCCCTCATAAACATATAATCACACATATTTACCCACCTAATCAAATAAAACTATTTCCAAGTTCATTGCACCTCATTCATGTTATATTTGCTTGGAGATTGCCCATTTCGCAACAAGATTTGGCAAACGTGATTCTGAGAATGCAGCCTGGTCAAAGCACAGTGTACACACTCATTAAGCCCACCCCTCCATGCCAATAATACAATGTGTTTGAGATGGCATTCACATTAGAACCTGTAAGAAGATGGAGAAAAGTTGTCATTATAATTTTTTTCAGAAGTATGGAAGAGTATAAATTACAAGCAGATATTAGTTTGGTAGATGATTAAAGTAATGGGTAACAATTCAGTTATCCTGTGATGGCCTCCCTAAGCTCACTCAAGCATCCATATACACACAAATATACATATGGACTCAAGAACACAGAGATATGCACACACACACACACACACACACACACACACACACACGCACGCACGCACGCACGCACGCACACACACACACACACACACACACACACGTTTGAAACAGCATGATGCACAATGTGACTGCAGACAACCATGTACATGTTTGGAGGGTACTTCAGATAGTGCAGAGTGTAGTATTGCCCTGTCAGTGCATAAGTCTTCATGGACCTTAATACTTTAAAATGGCTGCAACATGAAGAAAGATAGCAATTCAATTCTGAAGGACTATTACTGCCACTAGCAAAATGCTCTTTTACAAAGTACTGATCCTGCTTAACTTCAAACAATGGATGCAATGCCTGACCGATGATAGCCTCTAGCCTGGACAATAAGTCATGAAACCATGATGATAATTTATAGGTCCCACCAAAAACCTGATAAACTTAACCCCTATGAGCTTAGGATTCTCTTTTAGAAGCAATGCAGTGACCTCTCTCAGCGCACGGCTTTATATGTATCCTCTCAAACTCTTAGGTCACAGGGCCAAGCTCTTAGTGCAAGTCTGCAGATTTAATGATAGAACCAAATGTAAACAATTCCCTGTCTTTGTCCCCTCATTCTAGGTACATTGCACAAAGTAACCAGCAATAGCCTTCATCACTTGAACGAGTTACAAATTCTGTCCATGCAGTTTGTCTGGAAAAGAATAACAATTTCAGTGAAAGGCATACAGTCATTAACTTTCTTTACTAGTAATATATTAAGCCTTTCCATTTTAATGAACCTCTGCTCTTAGTGTCTGCTTGTGTGCCATGTTATTTACTCTCCCACAAAGTTATCTGTAATGTATAATGGATTGTAAAAGTACTAGAATACTGTAATCTAACCAGCAGGGGGCATCATTGGATTGAGCTAAATATGCATTTATGCTGCACTTATCAAAGTCCTCAAGAATCTTTGCTATGATCATATGATGCCTGTATAATAGTATCTGAACTTGTAACACACTGTGTGATGATTGTAATTTGAGATGTCAAGTTCTACTCCAATGGTCTCTTGTGGCTAAAGAGCGCCATGTTACAAACAGAACTGCATGATCAACAAACGAAAGTAAGAAGAAAGCAGTCACTTTTAGTCACGAATAAGTGACTCATTCAATGAACAACTACTGAATTAGCGTCTGTTAAAATAAATACACATAACTAAAAGTAAACATGTCCCATAGCAATTCTTTGCCATTCTAAGCAGGTGTGAGAATAAATTATGGCATAATTAATAAAGATCTAATCCCACTTAATCTTATGCCAGAACTACAGCAGAAACATAAAAAAGGTCACCTGGCACAGTCAATAATCAAATCTACATTGCTGATATAAACAGTATACTTCTTCATTTCTGTTAACCTTCACTGCATTCTTGAATTTTCTCATTGCTTGCTTCAGAGCTTTTCCATTTATGGCAGTTCATTTAATGTATCTACCACTCTTTCTATAAAAACAATTTTCCTCATGCACCGTCCATTCCCCGTAGTAGTAGCATAGCATAGGCATCATTTGGCTCGCATTCAAATGTTACAAATGTAACAGTATTTGTTGTTTTATCATTCTGTACAATTTATGAGCAGATCCATTCTGAGATAAGGATTCTGTGCTTCAAGTTCTCAGCTTGGCTGCGTTGTTGCAGTTCAGAGTGTCAGGCAGGTTTTTGTTGTGTAAAAAATCAGATGTGAAATAAAGAAGATACAGCCTGCAAAGAGGGTATCTGTTAAATCTGTGTTATGGTAGCAGCCGACAAATTAAAGGCATATAGCGAAAGAATTTTATTTTATGTATTATGTGTTTAATGGGATACTTATAATCAATATGTCATAAAACAAAGCACACGTGTGTGTATGTGCATCACTTCAGTGTGGGGGGTGGGGTGTCGCAGCTAGAAAGGTTACATGTATCTCAAGTATTTGGCAATACTTATAATCAATATGTCATATAACAAAGCACACGTGTGTATGCGCATTACTTCGGTGTGGGGGGGGTAGCAGCTAGAGAGATTACATGTATCTTTTAAGTCTTTAGTAATACTCTCACCATATTTACATATTGCAATAATTTGTAATTTTTATGTGAATATAGTTCTTAAGTGAATGTATTATTAACTTTCTGTATTATTTTCTGTTTATGTTGTTAACTGAGCAAGTCTCATTTTAGTGTAACTCAGTCTAACAAACCCAAGCTAACAAACTGACATTCAGAGAACGTTTTTGCAACTCCTTTTAATTTAGAACTAATTATATTAGTTAAGGGGTGCCCAGTGTGCAGACCCCTGCAAGTGCTGGGACTGTGTTCCTTATGTAGAAAACTTTCAATAATTTTTAGCCCAATTAAAAGGGTTTATCTGTTTTTTTTTTTTCAGATATGAGCCTTGATCAGATGAAACACATCCCCTCTTCTGGTCGATCTATGTTTAGAATTCACAGAGCCCTGTGCACCATTATACTTGCAGGTGCAGAGCACTTCTAAACTATTTATTTATAGATGTGAAAAACAATATGAATACTGTTCTCCAGTGCTGCAAAACTAAGAAAATAATGTCAAAGTAGCACGACTTCATATGAGTGCAGAGCACATTCAGATAAACATTGCAGCTGTGATCCTCAGCATAAGCCCCAAAACATATGCTCATTGGGATATGTGGGTGATGTCGCACTACCCAATTGTGTGTGAGGTAATTAGTGACAGAGGACAGTATAACTGAGAATTCCTCAAAAACAGTGAATGACATGCTACCAATCAGTGTGGTTCTCATAGTATTTAAGAACAAAGGAATTAAAGTGTACCATAATATATATGACATACATACTTATAGTTCTGATAGCATTGCTTCGTCCCATTCAGAATCAGAATCATGTGGAATCTGTAGCCTATCCCACCAATCAGTGCCCAGAAAGCAGAGAAAGCAATGCTTGATAGGATGCCAGCCCCTTGTGTGTACGCACACATACACATAGTCATATATGGCATCCAAGCATGTTTTAAGGATGTGGGAAGAAACTAGAGCATCCAGTGAAAATCCGCATGGGCAAAGGAGGCTATGTGGATGCCATGCAGATATCACCTCAGCTGAGAATCAGACTGTATAATGTACAGTTGTGAGGCAGCAGTACGAACTAGTGTACCAGCGTGATACCTCTTCAACAATGCCAGTGTTTGAAAAGTGCAACAGTTTCACAGTGCTGTGATGTCAGCTCAACAAACACATTTTAGAGAGGTATGTAATGGTTCGAAGAGCTCAGTGACACTGAACTGGGAATGGTTTTAACTGGCTGAAAAGATATCAAGCTGAAGTGAAGTTATACTTCTGATGTAAAACTCAATTAAAACGTTTAACCTGACAGAGTTTCACAAACATGTTGTGCCACATGAACACATTGTAAGCTTCAGAAACTGTTCAGTGGAGATGCAATTTATACACTACAAGTTCATGTTATACATGGATATTATGTATGGTGCAGTGAATATACAGTATGGTAGTCAGTGTAAATGTAGAAATGACTCAGAAATAAAAAAGTGGCATGTGAGGAGGTTGTGCCTAATTCACAAATACAATAAAACAGCAAAAGACAATGTGCAGCTGACAGGAAGTACACAAATAAAGGCAATATTAAAGAAGTCTAGTAGGTGCCTAATGGATAAAAAGTATAAAATGTGAATGGCCTTATCATTCAGGAGATGCATTTACTGCATGTATATTGTGTAAGAATTGTATGTATTTTCAAACCATAAGTGACAATTAGTGTCTATACTGGCTTTATGTACCAGGTCTATGACATATTCCATGTGGGCTTGGCTCTCTGGTGTTGAGAGACCTCAGCATTCTGGAAATGAGAACATTTCAGAAGCCTAGAGGTAATACTGTAGGTGTCTTCCTAGCCTCAGTATCCCTCACTATAGATACTCTCCTTCCCTGTATGGTGCAACTGCTGTTTGCACCCCAAAGAACAGTATACAGTAAGGTGTCTTTCCAGCAGAATAGCAGATCCTGCCAGTTGTGCTTGACACCACTGCCAACAGATATCACAGGTCTACCAAGACCCCAGAGGTCCGTTTATGTGAAACTGAAATCTTATCATCCACTGAATTGTCAGGTGAAGTGAAGTGTCCCCGGTATCATCACCATTGTTCATGTTTAGTATTCCAAGTGCGTCCATGATGTCTCCGTATAGAGTATAGAAGACAGTTGTCATGGCTGTAGAGACCTTGCAATGTTCAAATCCAGGTCTAAAGATGCTGGAAGGGTGGTGATCTTTTTTTTTATTGTAAATGGAGATGGAATTTGGGAAGATGTGACAAAGGCAGGGACATGCTACAGTGCTTGTGGAATGGTGAGTTGAGTGTTATTACCGTTTGAGAGAGATAATGCTTGCAGTGATCAACCAGATAACTTTGGGCAATATTTTCTGGTTTCAAGCTGATAAGAGAAATGACACCAAGTGATGTGTGTTATTATTGTGATTTATTTATGTATTTATTTATTTATTTTAAACTGACACTGGCTGTGATTAACTAGATATATTTTGACAATATTTCTCTGGCTTTCTGATTTTTGTGTAGATAGTGGAATGCTCCTAGCTTAGGTTTGATTTGCTCCTACACGGGATGCCCTATTTTTGGAAGTGTACTACATGGCCAACATACTAATGACAATAATAAGGAAAGAGGGCACTCACCCTGCATCTTCCTTTTCTGAAGCAAAAATTAATTATCTTGTGCATAAGGATTTTGCAATACAGTTCACTAAAGTCTACAGATTTTATGCTGTCTCTTTGATAATATGCTTACCTTTTTCCATCATTTTTGTCTTTCTTTTCTGAACATGTGTTCATGAGTAGTATCCCATATTCCTAATGGAAGCAGGAACAGTTATGTGCTATTTTGTGCACAAATTTAATTTAAAATGTAATGCTGATTGGATCTCCAGATTTTTTTAGATGCATGTACCTATGCTCCAAAGGACTTTGTTCCTATTTTCAATGTCTGGTAAACTGTGGAGGTGTAAGAATATTATGTAGCCACCAGACGTCATAGCTACAACTGCTTGGTTGTGGTTGGTAGTGGCTGGATGAAAGTAACTGATCTACTTGTCATTTGCTCAGCTTAAAAAGTCACTATCTGGCTTTGTAGGGTTAGTGCACACTCGTGAGTAAGGTGGGCTGCTTAACTGGTTACCTGATATGCATAGATGATAACCATTTCAAATGTCGGCATCCGCTACAGCAAATCCCAAAATACAGAGACTGAATGGCCAAATGAACGGACTTAGATATACTAAGTCTGAGGTGCCATTTCTCAAAATATTCCCTTATCTCTGAGGTATGGCAATCTCAGAGTTGCTATATAGGTTCATGTGTGGGGGGTTGCCACCCCTACAAAAAGAAGTTTAAAGGAGAAGAGTGAATTTTGAGATTTGCACTTCTCCTGTGTTTTTGATCTTTTTTTTTTTTTTTCAGCTTGTCGGCACTTGTTGTTTGCTTATTATTTTAGACTAATGTGATTATGTGGAGCAACAAGCAGTAGCTTGAGTGTAGCATCTGTTTGTTTGGAGCAAAAAGATGGAATACATTAAAGGGTCATTCTTTTTTATCACAATCAGATGTCCGAAGTGCACGTGGCTACAACTGCTTAATGAGGGGTGTTTGGATGAAAGTAACTGACCCTGTTACCATTTACTGACTTTAACTGTCGTCTCTCAAAAAAATAAGACTCCGTCATTCGCCAAGGTTGTATAAGTGGGTTTTGATAAGGGCTTAGAAATCACCTCTGACCTGAACTCCACCAAATCTAAAACCATTCCTACTCATAGGTGTTCACAGTTGGTCACTGTGCTTGTCTGTGGGGGACAGGAACAATGTCATTCATAGGTTCATAGATTTATACTAGGCTATCTGCCCTAAGGCATTTATAAACCTAGCCCAAATTATTGTGGCTTACGCCACCCGTTATATGAAAAAATACTGTGCCCATTAGTTTGTTGTGCCTCTGTCCAGCAGTGACACAGAGATGATTCCTGGGGTAAACCTACGATCTCCCATCCACAGGTCTAGATTTCTCTTGAACAGAGTCAGCGAGGTGCTCTGCCTCACATGGACCGGGATTTTATTCCACGGCATAGGGAGTCTCTGAGTGATAAATCTATCCCTCCAGCACGTCCTATTTATATCCGTGCTAAGGTTTAAGTCGCTTGCTCTAGTGGTTTTGGTGGATTTGGATTTTTTGAGGTGGAGCATGTCCATTAATTCCGGGTTGGACATGGCCTTGTATGTCAGGCACATGTCACCTCTGAGCAGCGGGTATGCGACTGAATAGAGCTGGAGTTTCTTCAATCTGGCAGCATATGACAGATTTTGGAGTCCCTTTATCCTTTTGGTGAGGAACTTTTGGGGTCTCTCCAATTGCTGCAGATGTCGGGTGAGATACATCCCGAATGGGGCATTGTACTCGATCATTGGTCTGATAAGTGAAGAGTACAGGGGAACAATGACCTCACTAGATCTGGATGTGAATCCCTTCATGATCAGGTGGGCAATGTAGAAGGTCTTTCTAACCACTTTATTTCTTTAAAACTCCTCCCAAACCTCAGAGGTCACATCTTGTGTTGGGCTATGAACAATATGGTCATTATTGCTTTAACTTTCCTCATAAAACTTCAGAGGAGTGAGCAGAGGGTCAATACTTGTATAGGAGCACTGTGCTGTCTGTAGGAATAACAAGTTCAAAACATTATTGAAATAATTGTTTCCCCATTTTCATCACAATCAAGTGCCTGATGCATATAAACGTGGATGCTTAGTTGAGAGTAAATAGCATGCTAGTTATATATGCCTCAGCAAATATGCTATGTCGTATATGATTTTTCAGTTTTGTCTCAGTCTGACATCAGAAGGGTATACAGAAGGACACTGTCATCTTGGGGGAAGAGGGTGAAGTGGCATGCTGTATATAAATATGACTGTGGACATTTGTCCCTTAATTTTAATCCCAAATTAACACCACAAAGTGACTTCCTATTTTGAGGTGTGAGGCTAGAGGGCAGCTTCTATTACCAGATGTGATGTTTGTATGCTCACAAGCATTTGTCTTCTTGGTTTACTGTGAAATGGTGTTTCATTAACTTTGAGCATTAAAAGGTGGATGTTCAGTGAAATGTGCTTTCAGTGAATAGTCCTAGACCCATATATATATATATGCGTGTGTGTGTGTATGTGTGTGTGTGTGTGTGTGTGTGTGTGTGTGTGTGTGTGTGTGTGTGTGTGTGTGTGTGTGTGTGTGTATATATATATATATATATATATATATATATATATGTGTGTGTGTGTGTGTGTGTGTGTGTGTGTGTGATATATATATATATATATATATATATATATATATATATGTATATATAGACTGTTGAGCGAACAGCAGTTCACAGTCCGGTCCATCTATCATCGAATACACTATAATGAAAGCCAAGCGCTTTCACTAAAAAAATAAAAAAAAAAAACATGAAATCATTTTTTACGGGGGGGCAAGCCCTGTATCCTAGGGGGGAGGCGCCTCCACACCCCCCTACTTTAATATTCTCAATCCGAGATCGCACTACAGTGGGGAAACGGGAATTTTCCCTTATCCGCACTGTAGTACGACTGGCACAACAGGCACACTTACACGAAAATGCTGCTTTGGTGAAAAGCATTTTCGTGTAAGTAAGTATGCTCACCCATTCGCGACTCGGTAAAAAGTGCGTCTGTGCAAGTCTTAGACCCATCTATATATATATATATATATATATATATATATATATATATATATATATATATATATATATATATCGATCTATGTATATATATATATATATATATATATATATATCGATCTATGTATATATATATATATATATATATATATATATATATATATATATATGTATGTATATCTTGACGAGTGGATGGGAGATCGTAGATTTACCCCTGGGATCTCTTCTGTGTCCCTACTAGACAGAGACACAGTAAACTAACCTTAAAAGGGCTATCTTCTGTGACCTACTATACAGAGGCACAGTCAACTAATCTAAAAGGGTGGCAAAATCCAAACACACTCTGGGTAGGTTTTTAAACGCCCTGGGGCAGATAGCCTAGTATCAACCTTTGAACCTATGAACAATCTATATTACAACAGCTACTACAGACATGACACACATTATTATTTTAGACTCTTAACTAACTGTACATAAAAATTGCACAGAAAGGGGGAACTTTTCGCCATAGTCATTATTGGACATTTAGGATTGCTGTAATCAGCATTGTACATATAGGATTGCATAAGAGTATGAATTAAGAGAATCCCAGTGTGATTATTGCACCAAATTTATTGCACAAAAATATGTGATACCACAGGTTGGGTAGGCATGACCTGCCCTTGATGAAACCAAACTAGGTTGGGCCTATCGTACAGAAGTTTACTATATCATTATTGATCATTTCCATGATGGTTCTTTCCATAGCTTTGCATATAGGAGTCGTGGGACTTATGGGTCTGTAGTTTCCGGAGTCTGTAGATGGCTCACCTTTGTGCAGAGGGATGACTGTTGCTGTTTTCCATTCATGAGGTACAAAGCCTGTTTGGAGGCTACAGTTAAATAAGAATTCCATAGGGCCTATTAGGTCATGTTTCATGCTATTTAGAAGGCATCCTTGGATATTGTCTGGGCCCACTGATGCAGTGTTCTTGGCCTTAAAGTGAGCATTGAAGACGTGTTCTCTAGTGATAGCAGGGGAAGTTATATTTGATGGTATTTCCTGAGGGAAAGTTGAAGGGGAGAAAGGGGTAAAGCTGGAGCTGAATTTGTCTCTTCTGGTTCAGTACAGATCGCTCCATTTACAATGACATCTCCACACAACTGTGTATTGCCTTTGAAACTGCAGACATAGCTAAAGACTGTCTTGTGGCTGTCCTTGGCCTGGGAAGCAAAATTTACCTCAAAATTGGCTTTGTTAGATTTTATTTGTCCTCTGAGTTGTTTGTTTAGTTTGATGAGAGTGCTCTTATCCTGCTGGATGCTGCACCTCCTAATTTTTGCCATGATTTTCCTGCGTCTGTTACACAAAATATTGATTTTGTGATCCTACCAGGTTGGCTTGGTTTTTGACTTATCTCTGTTCTTCTTCCCAGTGGGCACAGCTGCCTCTATGCAAATATTAACACACTTATATAGGGTTTCTGTGAACAGTTCTGCATAGACAGCAGTGTTCTCAGGGTTTATGGGGGCTTGAAATTTTGTCAGGTTATCACTTAATAGCAGTAGGTTAGCCTTAGAGTAGTTCCTTAATATTCCAAGGTTAGCCAAGGGTCCAGGTTTTATTTTTACTTCAAAGGAGGCCATTTTGTGGTCTGACCTTACCAGGGAAGACATTACACCAGGAGAATGTGCAGCATGCTTCCATATTAGTGAGGACCATTTCCAGTATGGTTGCACCCCTGGTTGGTGTATTGGCAATCTGGTCCACGGAGTTTGTGTTTACAAAATCCAGGAATCTCTGTGCCTCTACATTTGTTATCTTATTGGATTCCCAGTTAATAATGGAGCCAATGAATATGGTATTGGGTTGGATGGTAAGTGTTTCTAATAAGTTTAAATACTTGGTATGGATTCCCTGGGTCATAGAGGGGGGAACCTATATCTTTCAAGGAAGTGGTATTAGATTTTGCATATGGTGATTTGAACATGAAGTAGCTCAAGTGCATTGTCCTGTTTGACCAGCCTTGAGGTATATTTATTTTTGATGTAAATAGAGACACTTTCACCTTTAGCCCCTGTCTGTGTAGTAGCTGGTCTAAATGTGCAGAAGGCATTATAACCATGTACTACTGATGTGCTCTCCATGGCTTTAAACCATGTCTCAGTGATCACACAGGGTCATTCTCTAGGGTGAAGAGAGCTTCTAGGGAGTGGAATTTTTTCTTTAGACTCCTACCACTGGGCAGTAATACCTTTAGATTTTCTTGATTTTGATTTGCTATATCAGATGTACTTTCAGTTTGTTATTGACTAAAAAAGGCACTATGGGGGAAGACAATGTTTTAGCTAATATATGAAAGCCTAGAGGGGAGAGGTGCAGACCATCCCTGGCCAAGCAGCGTGGTCTGTTGACCATCTCCTTCCATGCTGACAAATGTTGCATCCCCTTTGAATGACACCAGAAACTATGCCAATTATTAAAGTCAGTTGTCTTTTGTTTGTATTGTGGCATCATCCTTGGGAAAGTTAAAATGCTCAATCCTAAGCTCATACCAGCCTGGGACACATATTCTAAGAGGTCCATGATGTCTGTCTTCATATAGTCTAGGGATGCATGTCTCAGGTCATTTACACTCACATGAACTATGACTGAGTCATACTGGTACTTGTGGTCCAGTGACCTGAGTGCATGCATAATGTGGTGGATCTTAGTCCCTAATAAGCAACTGACCATTAATTTTTTCCTTACTCAGCCTGTGGAGAGAAACATCAGTGTTTCTTACAATGGAATCTCCAATGACCAGAATGTTGGATTGTGTACTGGCTTGCCTTATGGGCTTAAAAGTAGAGGCTTCATGAGGTGTGGCTGTATGTGTTGATGTAGGTGTTATTTTGAAAGAGTGCATTTAGGGCTGTTGAGGG
The DNA here is from genome assembly GCF_019279795.1 of Protopterus annectens. Lineage (NCBI taxonomy): Eukaryota > Metazoa > Chordata > Ceratodontiformes > Protopteridae > Protopterus > Protopterus annectens. Next base: position 393,032,785 of record NC_056737.1, on the reverse strand, counting down.
TATTTGTTATGGGTATTTCATCTAGGAGGTCTTTAGGCTTTAGGAAGATTACATTTAAGTGTCTCAGCATATGTGGGTCTATATGTCTGCTTTAAATTGTGTGTGATGGGTGCAGCATGCGTACTACTGATAACCTCAAACAGATGCCCTACGAAGATGGCCTACGCAAACCATCTCAAAAAACTGCAGCTTTACTCCGTCGCATATCGCCTACTGAGAGGCGATCTCTGCCTAATACACAAAGCTATGTCAAACCCAGAGCTTTTAGACATGCTCCACTTTAAGAAATCCCAATCCCTACGAGCTACACGCTCTAGGGACCTAAAGCTTGTCACCACAATAAACAGAACATGCTGGACGGATAGGTAGTACCTACCTACCTATGAACCTATATATATATATATATATATATATATATATATAATTTATCTTCTGGCGTCGGTGAAGTGATTTGCGATCTTCTGGCGTCGGTGAAGTCGTTTTCGCTGTTTTAACTTGTCGATCTAGTAAGGTAGATCCATATATATATATATATATATATATATATATATATATATATATATATATATATAGATAGATAGAGAGAGATATAGATAAATATATACATACAGATATACACACATACACAACACAAACTGATGCATGAACCCAAACAGTGGTGCACAGTCACAATACACAAAAAAAAAAGCCAAACATGACCAGCACTCTAAGTATATATTTAAGGCATTTTAATACATTGAGCCTTTTAAAAAAAACAGCATAGCATATTAACAATAAACAAGGCTGCAAACTGGTTTTGCATTTAAAGAGACAAGTATTCACCAATATTTTTACCACATCAATAACCAAACCAGCATGTCTCCTCTGAACATTGATCAAAAAAAGGATACATTTTAAAAAATGCCAATATTTATTTAAAGCATCTCTAATTTTGTTGTGGTGCAAGAAAGGAGAGATGATTGCTTCTGATGTAGGTGTTAAAACTATGTATGGTTGTACGTTTTGTGGTAAATGTGTTTAGTGTAAAGTGGTGTCAAAGAATCTTTTACATCTATTAATACATCCAGAATTTATACTATTAGAAAATTAATTACATATATTTCTGAATGGGTTATCTATATGGTGGTGTGCCAGTGTGGGGCTTTCTATATAGGGCAGATATCTAGACCTTGGAAACAGCATATAGCAGTGCATTTAAGTGATCTAAAATGTAAGTGCAACAGAAGTGCTTTATTTAAACTTAAGTTGGAACATGTTACTGTGCATTTTGTTTTTATAGGTGTCAATTCTGTTGTTGGGAGTGGTTTATCCTTAGAATTTAAACAAGCTTTTGGATAGGAGGGACAAGATGTGGATTATTAATCTTGGGCCTATTTATAAACCCGGATTAAATTAATAGTTTTTAATAACTGATTTATAAATATTTTATTGTAAAAAATAAAGCTTTAGTGATAGCTGCTTTAATAATTTAATGGCTGTTATTTATATATGTATGTGTGTGTGTGTGTGTGTGTGTGTGTGTGTGTGTGTGTGTGTGTGTGTGTGTGTGTGTATATATATATATATATATATACACATATATATATATATACACACACACACACACACACACATATATATATGTGTGTGTGTGTGTGTGTGTGTGTGTGTGTGTGTGTGTGTGTGTGTGTGTGTGTGTTATTTAGGATCATGTTTATGAAATGGATTTGCTTTAATTAATATTAACAGCAGAGTCATTCTTATAAGTGTGCTTAAATTAAGTATTTATGTATTTTTTTTGTATATAATGTGATATCTCTTTAAATGCATTTGTATTATCCATGCACTTTACCCTGGGAAGGGTTTGATTACACTGCAGTGATGATGCCAACAAGTGCAACTGGTTGGCTTGATGTATTAAGAAGCCTTAAATATATACTTGAGTGCTGGTCATTTTTGGACTGTGTGTATGTATATATATATATATATATATGTATATCTGTGTGCATGTATGTGTGTGTCAACTTTCAGGGAAAGGGGAAATCCCTAGTACACTAGCAATTTGACCATCCAGTGAAAAGCCAGGCAGTCGCACACTAATGCTTGCACAAATGAGTTTCAGATACTAATGTTTCAGAAACAAGCCTGGCTCCTGAAAAAGTCACCTTGTCCGAGGATCCAATCCCAAATGGGAATCTAGTATGCATATATTAGTAGAAGGTATAACAAAGAGACAGTTTTTGTGACATATGTGATCCCAAAAAACAAACTTCTGAAGCAAGACACAGCACATGCCGTTAGTACATGCAATGGAATGTTCCTCACAGTGCTCCCACACATGATGATGTATAGACCACTGCCAGAAGCATGGCATCTAACAGATATAGTTTTGAAAGTTACAGAGAGGGGCAACAGTTTTGAACATAGAATATTTACTAGTATGTGTCTTCAACAACACATATAGCACATAAGCAAGTGTACACTTGGCAGGTAGTAGAAACGTGTCAAATAATGATCCAGTAAAGGGATGGTCTTGAGAAAAACATAACATATGGCATGTGACATACAGAATGTTAAGTATACAATCATATATATGTATTCAGTAATCTGATATACCACATGCATAACTGATACCTAGAGTACACTAAAAATGTGTATACTTGTGTAATTGTGCAATAAAAAGGGCCATAAAGGATAATATCTAATCACTGACAGAGAACTGTATCAGCTGCTGATTGCAACAGCAGTAGTATATGCTGGCATGTATGACATATACAGAGGTATACTACTTGTACCTCTGCAGGTCAGACAAACACACATGAATGAGAGCTGACACTGCCTTTGCAATATAACAGCCATGTGTTAGGAATAAACTATGCCTAGACACGCTAACTAAAGTGAGGCAGACACTGGCTCTAAACTGGTCTGACAGCTGATATCTATACCTCTTCTTACCTCAGCATGCTACTGTATCAGGTCTGAAATGGAAGGCCCAGAGCATCACATTGTGTAGATTGTCTAGATACACCTGACTTTTGCCCAGCCAACTGTGTTTATGGCCACCCAACCCATAGAGGCAAGCAAAAGTTATAACATACATGTCCATGTAGTCTGGGAAATGTATTATAACGGCCTATGAAACTGCATATCCCACCCACATACAACAGCACAGCTGAGCTCTTCAGTACACTGTTTGATCACCAGTGTAGCATGGATGCAACCAAAAGAGACACATTCTGATGCAATAGGTCTGCAAGCCTTGCAAACATGGGTTCCATTGGACATGTTTGTCTAGGAAGATCATGTGTCCCATGTGTGCCACATCTCTGTTCAGAAAAATGGTCTTATGTGTGTGTCCATTTCATGAAAATGTAAACTCTGCAGATGCACTACTGACCATATTTAGATTTGTAGATAGCACACTGACCTATATACATTGCACAAAGGTGCACAAAGATGCACTTCAATGATATCCCATCTTCTCTAAAATACCAAAGTACCAATCAAAATAGCAAGTGCCATAAATGTTGTGTGGGAGACAAGCCATTCATACCCACATGCAGATCCCTTACTTAAAATCATAAGATCATAGGAGGTTACTAGGCTAATGGCCCTGGGGCTCATACAAGCCTAGCCAAGAGTTTATCCCCAAAAAAGAAGCCTCAGTCAGAACCTGTCACCCCTGTCAGTGAGGAATAAAGGTGGAACTCCTGGGACAAATTTGTGGTTTCCCATCCAATCATCAAGCTTGCGCTTGAAGAGGGTCAGCGAGTTACTCTGTTTGATGTGTATGGGAAGTCTATTCCATAGATGGGGCAGCCTCTGGGAGACAAATCTCTATCTCCGGGAGGTTTTGTTGATGTTGCATATTAGATTTAGGCCTATTCAGTGGGTAATGCTCGAGGAGTTAGATTTATGGATATGGAGCATCTGTAGTTGACAGGGTCTGATATTGCTTTGTAGGCGAGAGACAGATCACCTCTGAGCAATCTGTATGATACCGAATAGAGTGATAGTGATATGAGCCTGTCCACATAGGACAGGTGTTGGAGGCCATAGATTCTCTTTGTGAGGTATTTCTGTGGCCTTTCCAGCTGGTGCAGGTGTTTGGAGAAGCACATACCAAATGGGGCTTTATACTCAATTATAGGAATAATAAGGAAGGAGTACAGTGAGGTAATAACCTCCTTTTTTTCTGGATGCAATCCCTTTACGTATGAGAAGAACCAAGTAAAAAGCTCTTCTTACCCCCACCTTGATGTGATAGTCGAATGAGAGATTGTTGTCAACTTGAGTACCCAGGTCTTTCACCACAGTTTGTGTGCTTTGGGGGTTGCCATTGATGTGATAATCAGTAGGGGCCGTGTTTTTGCTGAATGGTATGATAATACATCTTTTTGTATTTAACTTAAGGTCATGACTTTGGCACCAGTTATTTGTAGCTGGGAGACCCTCTTGAAGCATGTTAACATAATTTGGGGAGTCAGTGACAGCACCCAACTTACAGTCATCCACAGACTTGGACAGCCACAGGCCCTTTGTCTTTGCCTGAAACTCTGAGAAGTAGATGCCAAACAGCAGGGGTCCCAGGACAGATCCCTGGAGAAGACTACTAGTGGCAGGTCTGTCGGAGGTGGTGGTGCCTATTTTGACCTTGTGGGTCCTATCTGTGAGCCAGTTGGCCACCCATCTGATGTGATAGGGATTGGCACCTAGTTGTATTAACTTTTTGATGATGCCCAGGTGGGGGATTGTGTCAAAGGCCTTGGTCAGGTCAAGGTACACTGTATGTACTGACTTTCCCCTCCTGCAAGGCCTGGTGAGAGTCTCAAAGAAGTCAACTAGGTTCAATAGGCAAGATCTGCCACTGTACACAAGATAAGATATTCCTAGGTTGCACAACCGTAGGGTAGGTTATAAAGTTTTGGAGAAACAGTACTTCAATGAACCATGTGTTCATAAACCATCTAAATACCATTTTATACTTATAAGTGGTTCTCTGTGTCCAAAAGTGGCACAACTAAGATTTTTAGAATACAGAGCAATATCACTGGATTTCTAATCAGCACAGTATTATTGCAAAGAACTCCAAGCCATTTAAAAATAACTTTTATTTTTGAAGACCACGTTTTTGTGACAGGTCATAACTCAGTCAGATATCAAATTCCTTCTCTTGTGTGAGATTCAAGATATATTAACATGTTTGTACACCTGGAAAAATGTTACAAATTTTATTTACACTACTAAAGCAATTATGGATAAGATTATCTTGGAACAAGTTTTGAGTGAGTTAGATATGCATTATGTCTAGAATGCCAATAAGTAGATTCAGTTAAATGTAGAAAATCAGTAGATGATCCAACCATGGCATATTAAATAGAAGTTTAAAGCCATAATTAGCTGTAGTATTCCCATGCTATGCTATGCAAAACATCGCAGATCTAGAGCAAATTGCCGTTTATAAATACCCAATTTGTATTGAACAGGCATACATCTTGCCAGCAAAAAAAGAGTAATATAGATTAGTAACATGGGCTATCTTTCTTCTTGATTTAAAAAGATCCACATTTAAAAAAAACATGTAAATCTGTAATCTACTCTTTGTTACTGAAAAAATGGGAAAATCTTGGCTATGGTGATGGACCAATCAGATATTTTTAAGTATTACATGAAATGGAAGTGACTCAATACACTAGCATATGAGAAATCATTACTGTGTAACTGCTGGCTTTTTTCACAAACAAAATGGAGGCTTACTCCTGCAGAAACATTGTACTTTAAATACTAATTTTATTCAAGTGATTTTGCTCCTTTGTGTTTACAGGGACCTTTAAATAATTCTAGGCACAGCCACCTCAGAATGAGGTCATTTTAAGGTGAGTGACCTGTAGGAGTCATCTGCTAGGACATGAATTATTTTCACCTTTTATTAAAGGTACATTAAAGGTATTATCAGAGCTTAAGATTATTATATATTATAAGTTCAAAAACAAAATATAAGAGAAATTTAGTAAGATGTGGGGGTGGCTAAGCCATAATAACGTAGTTATAAATTCAAATGAAAATCAGTATTATTCACAACTTAGCAGAGGTTAAGCAAGAACAGTTGTTTATGATCTCAGACCTCTCAGACAGCCAATTAATAACGTCCAACAGGTAAAAAAAATCTCAGTACTTGCCTCAGTTCCAAACAGTCTTACAGGTATTACAGAGACCAGATCTTAAAGGAAGAATCTACCCTCAACATCAGTTTAATTTAATCTTTATGTTTCCTTCCCCCCATAATATGGCTCCAGTAGAATTTAGTTAGCAGAAAACAGCCTGTACTTCATGAAACTAATTTCCTTCTGTTGAAATGAAAAGAAGGGAAATCCCACCCATCTTTTTTTAGCATAACCTCTTGCATGATTTTCATTGGAATTTGTCTCATTTTTCATACTTATCACAGAGAAATCTGCAGCTTTTCCAATCATTTGACCACAATGTTACATAGGCAGTCTACAGTCTTGCTAATGTCAGTGTCTGATATAAAAAAAAAAAACTAGTGCAGAGAATTGCAAAACTTTTCTTCACTGAATTTTTTGCAGAGAGAAAGAAAAACAGTATTAGTACACATAGCTGATCATATCTTTTGGGATGGTGCTCCACTTGTGGGAGATGTTCTTTTCTGCAAAATATTTAAATAAAGCAGTGATGTCCTTCGTGGTTCACTGTTGCAGTCATGACTGTAGGGTTCTTCCTGCCAGCAGCAGCCCCCGATCGGACAGAGTCCCAAAGTCTGGATCGGGCGTCAGCTGAGGTTGCTTTTATCCTGACGTCAATGCGCCAGAAGGTATAAAGACCTCAGCTGACGCCATTTCCCCAGTCTTTCTTGCTGCGCGGTGCCCTTTGCAGTTCACTGATGCTGGTCGGCCTGTTCCTGTTTGGTTTTGGATTTAATCCCAGGATTTTCGTTTTATAAGATAAGTACCCCATTGGGGAGGTCTTTTTCTTGCTCCAGTCAGATGTCAGAAAAAGTTAATAATTGTATTTCTTGTGGGAAGCAAATACCTCATAGGGATTTTCACTCTTACTGTATTCCCTGCCTGGGTCCTGACCACGACGTTGCTAATTGTGCGTTTTGTGCTAGATTTAATCAGCGTACTATTAGGTGTAGATATAACTTTGTCTTTTACTATTTTGGAAAAAGGTTTAATTATAACATGTCTTCGGATTCTTTTCCGGCTTCTGGGCTGTGTAAGAGGTGCAAGGATGTAGACAGGCCTCCAAGGTCCACAGCAAAGGATGTTACTCAGTTATTGCCAGTTGCTGGTTCGTCGGTCGTCAGTGAGGTGCCTTTGCAGCCCCTGTCGTCCGTCTCTTTTGAACCAATTGCCTGTACCAACTCTGGTGGGGAGTTGATGGGGTCTTCAGAATTGCCAGGGACTGGACCTTCGGATATTACTCCCTCAGTTGGGTCTGGAGCCGGTAGGCAGGTACCAGCTTCTGAGGTAGTTCTCAGGCCTTCGCAGCTTCCTGTAAATGTGGATTCAGTTTTATATTCAAAGACAAAGTCTAAGGCTCCAGCTAAAGTGAAATGGCAAGCACAGGCACCTTTTGATCAGGGTCCTAGGCCTCAGAGGCAGATGCTTAGGATGGCTGAAGATCTCTTAACTATGATCAGGGGTTCACATCCCCCTCCTGACAAGAAGCCTAGATTACAATCCGATTATGATTCTTCAGACCAAATTTCTGTTTCTTTTGCTTCTTCCCTTGAGCAGGATTATTCTTTTCCTCCTTATGAGGATTCTGATGCTGAAGATTCCTTTCCTTCAGCTTCTCCTCCTGAGGATTATTCTTTTGGTGAAACTTTGAATGATATGAGGGTGCATTTTCACTGGGAAGGGCAGGAATTCTCTGAATCCAAGAAAAGGCTTAGGGATTTTCTTCTTCTCCCACAGCATAGGCCTCTTGCTATTCCTCCTGTATTGGACATTGTAGATGTTTTTTCAGAAGCTTCTCTCTCTCCTGATTCTTTTCCCTCTGCTCCGGTCAAACCGGCTAGGTATTATAGGGTTCCAGATTCTCACAAGTTTCTTTTTAAGAATATTTCACCTGATCCGGAAACAATTTCTCAGGGTCCTAAGGGTGTTAAAGCGGCCTCTGCTAAAAATCCTATTCCCTCTGACCAAGAGTCCAGGGCTTTGGAGAGATGGGGTAAAAAAGTTTATACTTCTGCTACATTGTCTATTATTATTATTTGAACTGTCAATTTCATATGCTGAAGTATCAGCAATACCTTTTGTCTGTATTTAAACAAAAGATGTCAGCTGTTTCTATAGGTGCGGATAATCATGAGTTACAGGATTTATTGCATGCTATTTAACAGGTGGGTAAACATAACCTGCATTGTGGTTTTGATTCTTTGGAAGCTTCTTGTAGGGCTGCAACAACTGGTGCAGTTATTAGAAGACATGCTTGTTTAAAGGAACAAAGCTTGCCGGATCAGGTTAAAGACAAAATTTTGGATGCCCCTTTGCAGCTCAATGTTCTGTTTGGGTCCAAAGCTGAAGAGGTATTAAAGAAAATGGAGGACAAAGCCAAATCTATGCAGACGGTTAAGGGTTTTCTACAGGTGCAACCTCCTAGATTTAGCAGACACTGGCCAGCTAAACCTTGGTCCTTTCCAGGCTCAGACAGGTCTCAGAGAAGCAGATTCAGGCATTCCAGAGGTAGGGGACAGGCACAGACCCATTTTAGGAATAGGCAGTGGAGTGCCCCCTCTCCCAAGGGTGGTGAAGATAAGTCTCAACCCTACCAAAAACAGTCCTTATGACTCCCTTTCTGGTTCCAGGGGCTCCTCTCCTGGAAGCACCTTTGGGAGGAAGGATTTCTCTTTTTTATCAAAACTGGAGCCACAAAACCTGGGATAAATGGGTTCTGGACATAGTCTCAAGAGGTTACAGATTTCATTTCCAAACCTTGCCAAAACCAAACGGTTGGCCAGATCTGCCAAATCATCAGTGGGCAGAGGCGCAATGGCAGGTTCAGTCCCTTCTGGCTATGAGGGCCATAGAATTGGTACCAAATTTAGAAATAGGGCAAGGTTTTTATTCCAGACTTTTCCTGGTTCCCAGGAAGGAAAATTCATGGAGACCACTCCTGGACCTTTCTGTACTAAATACCTTCCTAGATATACCAAAATTCAAGATGCTCACTCTGCAGCAGCTACTGCCTATGTTGGGCAAGAACGCTTGGATGGTGACCTTGGGCTTAAAAGAAGCTTACCTGCATATTCCTATAAGGCAAGAGTGCAGAAGGTATCTGCATTTCAAAGCGGGCTCAAAGCATTGCCAGTTCTCTGTGCTGCCCTTTGGCTTATCTACTGCACCCAGGGCCTTTACAAAGTGCCTGGCACCAGTAATGGCATTTTGCAGACAGAAGGGGATACAAATATATCCTTATCTGGACAACTGTCTTATTCAAGCGGACGACAAAGACACTCTACTTCGGCATCTAGCTTTTGTGCAGCATCTTCTTCAGTACCTCGGTTTCACAGTGAATCTAAAGAAATCAAATCTGGTACCCATACAACAGATTACTTTCCTGGGTGCTCTTCTGAGTACTACAACCCAGATGGCTTCCTTGACACCAGACAAAAAAGTGCAACTGGCTTCTTCTTTCCGACACCTGGCTTCAATGAAATAGCTGACTGCAAGAAAAATTCTGCAGGCTTTGGGTTACATGGCTTCCTGCATTCTGCTAATACCATATGCAAGACTGCATATGAGGAAACTGCAGTGGTACCTCAAGAGTGTATGGTCTCAGCATTACCACAGTTTGGAAACAGTGATCACGATTTTGCCTTGTCTCCAGCAAGAGTTTCTTTGGTGGGCCGAAGCCTATCTACAGAACAAGGGGAAGCCTTTTTGTCCTCCACCGACCAACCAAGTTCTGACAACGGATGCTTCAGATTATGCCTGGGGAGCCCACATGCACGGGAGATGTCTTCAGGGTGTTTGGACAAAGGAGCAAACACACCTGCACATAAATTTGAAGGAGATGCTGGCTGTACAGAATGCCCTGATAGCCTTCAGGGACCTTCTTCTACCAGGACAATTGCTGATACAGACAGACAACACTACAGTGATGTGGTACATAAACAGGCAGGGGGGCTCTCACTCTTACCCCCTGTGCAGATTATCCATGACTCTATGGTACACTGCTCTGACCTGCAGTGTCGACTTACAAGCACAATTCCTGCCAGGAAAAGACAACACTCTGGCAGACACATTTCAGATCCACACGAATGGATGTTGGATGTTCGGATATTCAGGATGATTATAAAGGTGTGGGGATGTCCGGACATAGATCTCTTTGCATCCCCTCAGAATCATCAACTTCCGACATTCTGCACAAGGACCTACCACAAACTAGCATGAAAAGTGGATGCCCTCTCCTTCAGTTGGAAACACCTCTCAGTATATGCTTTTCCTCCTTTTCCTCTTCTACCTCGGGTACTTCTGAAGATAAAACAGGACAGACCGCAAATGATTTTACTGGCTCCCAATTGGCCTCGGCAATTCTGGTATTCCACTCTGATGAACCTGGTTCAGGAGCCTCCCTGGATTCTGCCTCAAATCATTCATCTACTGTCTCAACGGGATGGCCGGATACTGCACAGTCATGTCAAAACTCTGAATCGAGCTGCCTGGCAGATCCAGGGTCTGTAAACACCTCTACCCTTTCCAAACAGGTTATGGATATAATCCTTGAAGCCAGACAGCCCAGCACTAGAAAATCTTAGCCGGGTAAATGGAAAAGATTTTGCTCCTGGAATCAAGTCCAGGGTGGTGATTCTGCTGTTCCGAACATTCCTCTGATTTTACAGTATCTGACAGAGTTGTTACATACGGGCCTATCTTTTTTGTCTATTAAGCTTCATGCTTCTGCTATTTCTGCACATTATGATACGGATCCTCAGATTTTTTCGCATCCATTACTTAAACAATTTCTTAGAGGGGCTAAGAATATTCGGCCCCCTATGAGGGCTCCTGTTCCCACTTGGGATCTTAACTATGTTTTGGAGAAATTGACCTTGTCTCCTTTTGAACCTGCAGCTTCCACGGATTTGAAATTTTTGTCTTAGAAAACTGCTTTTCTTTTAGCTATTACCTCTGCTAGAAGAATTTCGGAATTGCAAGCACTCATGGCTCTGGAACCCTTCCTTATTTTTCATCAGGACAGGGTATCTCTACAGTCTAATCCCACATTTATACCCAAGGTGCTTTCGGCAGTGGCCTTGAATCAGTCTATTCATTTGCCTACCTTTTATCCTAATCCTCAAAGTGAGGAAGAAAGTCTTTTGCACTCTCTAGACGTGCACAGACAGCTTCGTCTATACCTGGACAGGACCAAGATATTCCGGAAATCTGATCAGCTGTTTGTCGCTTATACTCCTACTGTTCTGGGGAAAGCAATCACTAAACAAACTATTTCCAAGTGGATTGCCCATTGCATCAAGTTCTGTTACTCTTATCATGGTAATCCAGTTCCTGTTAATGTTAGGACACATTCTACCCGGGCTACTGCTGCTACTGCTACTTCAGCAGCTTTTCTTTGTGGGGTTCCTACCAAGGATATTTTGGAGGCTGCTACTTGGAGTTCTGTACATACTTTTTCTAAGCAGTACAACCTCCCTCTCTATTCCAAATTCAGGGCCAGTTTTGCTTCTGCGGTTTTGCAAGGTTTTTTTACCGCTCCCTCTGTTTCTCCTCCAGCCACCCTTTCTTAGCTTTGGGACTCAACCCTACAGTGATGACTGCAACAGTGAACCACGAAGGACATAGTACAGTTGTGTACTCTTACCATAAATGTAGATGTTCGAGTGTGTTCACTGTTGCAGTCCGGGTTACCCTCCCTCCTATCCCTTCTTTTGTTTTTTCTTTGAGTATTATCTGTTATGAGGTATTTTGGCTGATGAGGTTTTGGGCATGGTTTCTTTTTTAGCCTTTTCTTTCTGGGCACCTGACATCTGGGGCAAGAAAAACTCGGGAAATGGCATCAGCTGAGGTCTTTATACCTTCTGGCACATTGACGGCAGGATAAAAGCGACCTCAGCTGACACCCGATCCAGACTTTGGGACTCTGGCCAATCAGGGGGCTGCTGCTGGCAGGAAGAACCCTACAGTCATGACTGCAACAGAGAACACACTCGAACATCTACATTTATGGTAATAGTACACAACTGTACTTTTCATTGTTATGTAAAACCCAGAGAACTATTACGAACATTTCATGTTCAATGATAATGCTTTTGATGAAGTGTTAGTATGTTATAATATAACAAGTCAAGGGGTAGGAATACAACAGAAGAAGCGGGAAGATCTAACGCGGTGGTGCAGTGGTTATCATTGTCCCTCACAGCAAGAAGTTCTTCCATTCAATTCTCAGCTGAAGCGCCTTCTGTGCAGAGTCTGCATGTCCTCAGTGCAGTCAAGTGAGTTTTAAAGACATGCAGTAGGTGCATGTGCCTTCCGTGAAGGTTGGGCGCTGGGCTGGCAATTCGACACCATAAAAACTAAACTGCCAATCAATCTGTGGACCAATGATCTGCTGCGGTGAACCCTAATGGGAGAAGCCAAAAGACATTGCTAGTGCGCATAACTGGTCACATTCATTGTGAATAATTATTTGCTTGCTAGAAGTATTCCTTTCTGTAAAAGTAATGTATTTATCAACAGCACTGTTATAGTCTTATGCACATCACAGTGAATAACTACTAATTTGCCATGCTGAACTGTTTTGGTTTGGATAGAGTATAGTATGCTACAATGTAACAAATCAATGGGTAGCAATACAATAACATAAGTGTGCACATTTGTTACTTGGTCAAAAAGAATATTTCCTAACATAAATTCAAGAACAGAAAGTTGTACCCTTATTGCTCTGTACTGCATTGTACTGCTTGAGATAACATAACAAAAACTACAAAATAAATACTTTTAAGCAAATTCAACACATTTTTCCAACATTCAAGACAAAAACACACCTCTTTCTAATGCAGACACTGATGAATAGCAGTTGTAGTTTGCATGTCTGTTAAATGTTCTTTAAAGCAAGATCTGTCAGTTAACAGCTCCTAGGTTACAGTGATAGCTTTAACATCTCAAAAAGGTCTGGGAATGAACAAAACACAGGAAAGCTCAGCGGATAAAGTCTCAAGTGCACCAAATCAGATGAACAATGAAACCAAAACAAATGTCAAATAATAAAAATAAATAAAAGCTCTTCAGACACCACAGATGAATTTAATAGACACAAGCTATCACAATGTTGCAAGCTTTCTCAATTGTATCACAGGTTGCAAATCATCTGATCTCATAATTTTTCATTGTTATAGGATGAAAAAAAGAATATGTTGCTATTTCAAATTCAAACTGTCCTTATAACTAAATATGGGTTTATCGGTTAAACAGTTTTTCAGTTTATTAATATGTGTTAAAATATGCCAGGGCCTTGATATTATGTTCTCCACTACCTTTGTGTGTTTATTATGGGTATGTACCACTTCACTTAAAACTCATTTCACCTAAACTCAATTCACTTAAACCAAATCACCTATAGTTCATTTCACCTAAAACTCATTTCAGCTAAAACTCATTTCACTGACAAGTAGTACAATAAGGCAAATCAAAGGTATATGTCCTTTTCCCCACTGTAGTGTGATCCTGGTGTTAGTATATATAGTTAGGGGGTGGGGGCATGGGGGGCTATTTTGGTTTTATGTTGTCTGGTTTTGTTTTACATTATTTGGTAAAAGCCAACTAGGTGGCGGGCTAAGCCCCCCACATCCCCCTTTACTATATATACTAACACCAGGATCGCACTACAGTGGGGAAAAGGACATATACCTTTGATTTGCCTTATTGTACTACTTGTCAGTGAAATGAGTTTTAGGTGAAATGAACTTTAGGTGATATGGTCTTGGTGAAATGAGTTTTAGGTGAAGTGATACATACCAGTTTATTATATAATACCATCTGCATATCATTAGATGTCTTAACTCTATTTCTATTTTTATTATTGTCAAATATACCCTATGTATTTTCATATTCACCATAGGCATTTCCTATATTATGTCTGTTATTCAATATTTCTATTTTTACAAAATTCAGTCTCTTCACTATCACATCCTTTTTTGAAAGGTATGACCTATCTCATTTAATTGTTCATACAAAGTTACTGGATCTGTATTTAATCTAGCCACTCATCATCTGCCCTTTTGGTTTATTCTTAAAAAGAAATGTAGTATGCATGCTAGATCTAACTGGGTAAGAACTCTTCTTAATATTCTTTTTATATATATTTGTCATTAATTTTCTATCCTTAGTTATGTATACTATAACAACCAGAAAGTTTACTGAATCTCTGAATGTTTCATACTTAAATTTTAAATAATCCACTGTTTCCATTAAGTAAATACTGAATTCTTGCAACAATAATTCAGTGCCTTTCCATAGTGGAAATACATCATCTACAAACTTTTTATAGAATATTTTTTTTATTTAAAGATCTATCAACACTATTAAAAATGTAATTTTTGTTCCCATTGCTCAAGCACAATGTTGGCATAGGTATTTGCAACAGGCATACAAATCTCTACATCTTTTATCTGTAGGTAATGTTTCTTTTGAAAGGTAAAAAAAAACATTATTCCCTAAACCAATGGAGAGAAGTTCACATATCACATTTATCTTGTTGTTTGAAAATTCTGTATTACTAGCCAGAAATTCTCTGGTCAATTCAATATCACTATCAGTTGGAATTACTGTAAATAAAGAGTCTATATCAATTGTAACCAATAAAATATCCTGATCCAATGTGTTATGGCAAGCCCAAATATATAGCTGATGTAAAAAAATAAATAATTTGTATCAAGAATAAAACTTTGAAAATGTATGTGTACCTTTCAGTTCTTTCTCTATATAAATTGAGATAAGCTCAGTGAGCTATCCCCTACCATGAAATTATTTACCTCATAGGTGCATCTATTATGTCTTTATGTATTTTAGGTAGACCATAGTAAATAGGTATAATTGGATGGGGAATACAGATATAATTCTTCAATTCAAGGTCAAGCACTCCATTCATGTTCCTGGAATAAATATTAGAATTTAAACTATTTAAAAAAAAAATCTGTCTTAGATTAATCTCTCTGTAAGTAGTTTCATCTACCAATAACATGTTGATAGATAGACTATACCTTGATGCAGCCATTACTATAGCTCCCTCGTTATCTGAGCCTTTTATTACTATATTATCATTATTTTCTAGTTCTTTAAGCACTTTTTTCTAACTTGATGATAAATTATAAAAAGAAGTATAAGACTTCTTAACATTAAAAATGAGATCATGCAAATCATTTTCGCATACTCTTTCAAAGGCTTGTATGATATAGGATTACTGCTTGGTATAAAGGTAGTAGGTTTTCTTAAATTCCTTCAGTGATAACATCACCAGCATATATACTTTTTAAATTCAATTTCCTTGTAAAAATTCTCCAGTCAGTCATTATGTCCACAATACTTCATTCACACACTGGGATAAAACTCAAACCTCAATAAATTCACTACTAGGTTGTCTTCAGCATCTGTTTCAAATGATTCTGTGTCACAGATATGTGAGAGCTCCTGATTCTGTTTCTTTTTCTGCCTGTCCTTCCTGTTCTTTGGCCGTGCTCTTTCCCCTCAGAATTGGAAGTGGGACATCTCTCAACATTTGAGGTAGATCTAAAGGGTCCAGTGCTGTCACAGAATTTGCATCAACCACAGCATAAGCCGTTGTTTAAGCAACTGTCTTGGAATTCTGTAAACATCCTGATTATATACATTATTTAGTATATGCATCCTTACAAAATATCACGTCTTTTAATATTTACTTCTTTGCTGTGTTTTATTGCATCTCTGCTTATGGCTTAAGGCAACAGCCTGACAGCTGGGGCAGATGGTTAGGACTGTGAGCTGTAGTTCTTGTGGTTAAAGGTTTGATGCCCTCATCCCTCATTTGCCTACCAGACATGATTCCTGGGTTCCTTTTGAAAAGGAACTGTGTGTCCAGTGGACCTACCTGATTAACAAATGGTTATTGTTGTTGTTATTATTATTATTACTTACTTATGGACCTACCTGATTAACAAATGGTTATTGTTGTTGTTATTATTATTATTATTACTTACTTATGGACCTACCTGATTAACAAATGGTCATTGTTGTTGTTATTATTATTATTACTTACTTATGGACCTACCTGATTAACAAATGGTTATTGTTGTTGTTATTATTATTATTACTTACTTATGGACCTACCTGATTAACAAATGGTTATTGTTGTTGTTATTATTATTACTTACTTATGGACCTACCTGATTAACAAATGGCTATTGTTGTTGTTATTATTATTATTACTTACTTATGGACCGACCTGATTAACAAATGGTTATTGTTGTTGTTATTATTATTATTACTTACTTATGGACCTACCTGATTAACAAATGGTTATTGTTGTTGTTATTATTATTATTACTTACTTATGGACCTACCTGATTAACAAATGGCTATTGTTGTTATTATTATTATTACTTACTTACTCAGTCAGACAGTTGAGCTATATCTGCAGCTACATAACATGAAATATACATATTACTGCATTGGCATTACATTAGTATTTCAACTAATGTAATTAGGTAGCTCTTACTACCTTGTAACTTTAAATCTAGAAATTAGCCAGTAACATTTTTATACACAGTATATCCTAATTCTGAGTTCTTCATGTAGTATTTACACTGTAATTATTTGGTTGTGCCAAAGAAAGCAAGTACATTAAACTGGACTGCTTTGAAATACACAGAATCTGCTTTATTCTGTAATAGTCCATTCAGCTACAGTAAGCCAATCTTAAAAACTGCCTACAAATTAAAGCTGAGCTAATGTCATATGAGTACAGCAACAAAGGCAGACCAGAACATTGTGTATGAAAGCACAGGTATGCAGGTAACTGTAGTTAAGTAGACTTTAATAGCATGCAACAGTAATTTCAGGATTAGACAACTGCTTATGAAAAAAGGATTTAAACATGAGTCTATGTTCACAATTATAAGGAAATAATCCATTTTCATTATGATTAGTAACTGTCAGAACATAAAGAAAATGATCGTTGCCTACCATTGGTGAATAAAGTGCAACTAAGTAACAATATGTACTAATGAGCTGCTATTGTGTGATAAGTTAGGCTCTGTAAAGAACAAAGAAACATTGTTTAATCCTTAATAACCACAATGCTGCTAGGCAATTTCAGGACTTATAACAGTCCTTCTCACAGTAACCATTATGAAGAACAGTACTATACACAATAACGAGTAGGACATGAAAGGCTCCAGAGGAGGTTTCACAGAGACATCTGAAGCACAGCAATACCGAATCACACAGGTAGGATGCGACTGCTAAGATGGAAAAATTAATTTGTGGTTGCATTAGCAGTGAGAGGAGAGTTGGTAACTGGTTGCCAGGGTAGCAACCATTGACAATAATTGATGTTTAAACAATTGTGAACCCACTATGCCTGTTTTCAGAACACTTTGACAGAACTTATATCTTGGATGGCCCTAGCACAGCAAAAAAATTGTCTGTTTAACACAGTCATGCCTTAGTAACAATACTAATTTTACAGTCATCACTACATAATTTTGAATACCAAATAACATTTGTATTATTGCAGTATCTGGCTTTTGAATAAAATTGATGGTTTAATTTATTTGTTGCATCAGGTTGTTTATTGGAATGTCTTCTTGAATACCCTGAGAATTACATATCACATTGAAGGACACTGCTAGTAATCCCTTTCTAATGATGCTAGATTAAGTAAACCATTCATTAAGCAGTATCTGCTATCATCAGTACTAGTAACAAACCATTACTTTTCAGGTTCTACATATTCCCCAAGTTTAGTTTGCTATCAACAGAGTCTGATTTAAGGTTAGAAAAAACTAAGATACACATATTTGGATTGTATTAACCATACGCAGGTCAGAAATTTCAAAGGTAACTATAAAATAATCTGCTGTTTTCACTGATACATATGAACATTTTAGAAAAAGCAATGTGCTGGATATAATAACTTCTTCAGTCTTGCACTAATGTGTTTAGTTTTTGTTCCTCCAAGACAAATAACTATTTTGTGCTCTTTGTACATAAGCATCTGGTCCTCTTAATAAGGAATCCCCTTCTAGCAAATAAAGAGTATTTTTCTGAATGTATTACACCTGCCTTAACTGTTTCTACACCATCTCCTATTTCCTTTGATAAAATAATTTTACAACCATAATAAAACCAATCAGTCACTTAAATAGCAAGTTCAAATAAAATCACAAACACAGCCCACAATAAAAATTCAGAATTAATCAATATAAAAAAGCATTTTATATATATATATATATATATATATATATATATATATATAAAATATAAAAAATAGTGAGCACCAGTTAGAGATGAGAAGAAATGTGAATAGTAATTCTCTTGCTAAACATGTGATTGAGTTTGGTTTAGAACACACTTTTAAATTTAGAGTTATTGACTTAATTTTAAGAATCTGAGAGGTGGTGATATTAACAACAAATTAATTTTTAAGAATACAAGGGGTGCTGACATTAACAACAAATTGGAAGTAAGTGAATATAATTGGATACTTAATTTGCAAGCTGATTGGAAACCAGGTATTAATGCTGCGATCATTAAACCAGTTCTAAGACAGAAACAAATGGGTCAAAAATGAAGTTTTGTGTATAAGTTTTTAGTGATTTA
Organism: Protopterus annectens; assembly: GCF_019279795.1. Classification (NCBI taxonomy): domain Eukaryota; kingdom Metazoa; phylum Chordata; order Ceratodontiformes; family Protopteridae; genus Protopterus; species Protopterus annectens. Next base: position 393,013,967 of record NC_056737.1, on the reverse strand, counting down.
ATACTGTATATTTTGAAGGTTAAGTGTATCAAGTCAGTATGTGTCTTTAAAACTTTCTATATTGATGAATTAATTCTGAATTTTTATTGGGGGCTGTGTCTTGTGATTTTATTTGACCTTGCTATTTAAGTGACTGAATGGTTTTATTATGCATTTTAACACTGATGAAGGGAATTATCCTGAAAGATTTGTGTGGTTATTCAATTTATTGTCATTTCGGAGTCTGGTGTTTTATTTGGATCTACAGATAGTACAACCATGGATGAGAAGCAGAAAGATCCTAGGTGTCTCCATATGATAACAATATCATTTGGAAAGTCGTAACATGTTTTAAAATTATGTCATCTTCTATGAATTTTAATGGTTCTTCCAAATTTGATTCCTCTAGTTTCTCTGCTAATAGATTGGTTAACCATTTGAATGACTAATTGAATGAATAAATTACTTGTTTGAGACATGGATGCCAAGAAATTCACCTCAAGGGCAAAGCTGGACTGGCGAATCTTGGCATTCACGGAAGAACACATAATTAAAGGTTATGATCAGAGACTCGGTCATAATTCTTTGTAGTACGTGGTGCTTTATCTGCACCAGTTACAGAAAAAGGAAAAAAAGCAGTTAGTTATCACTGTTAAACAGACAGTTACAAATCATCCTATTGGCTTAATATCTATGGGTGGGGGCAAAGGATCAAACCCAAGTAAAGTTTTTAATTATTGCTCTAATTCACTTAAAATGTTAATAAAAGGACAGAATTCATATCAGTGTGGGTTTCTGGCCAATAAGACATTTGAAACTCTGCTTCTGGCATTTTTGGCTGACTAATTCTTAGTGATTTACTAGAAAATTGGAAAGTTTATGAAGGACAGGACAAGTTGAGAGACAGACAAGGCTGAAATAAAGCTGTTTTTATTTCTGCCACCGCCATTTAGAGGCTAGCCCTGAAATTATTAAGTGTGTGGTGTAACACCCGATATTAACAGTGCTTACAAAGGAGCTTGAGAATTCTTAAGCACCTTTCTAAGCACTGTCAACACTGGGTCTTGCCCTAGAATGGTGCATAACTAGCTTGCATTTTTCCTGATACTGTAGCATGTTTTTCTTACAGCATATAGTAAGAAGTATACTACTATTTGTGTTCAGACACTATTTATTTCTAGATCTGGAATCTGAATTCAATAATTTAAATTGAGCTAATGTTTGACAAGAATGGAAGGTAAGTTGCCTGAATTCGACATGATGTAAACAGATTACTATGATTGCTACCACTCCATGCATTACAATGGTGTTATAGTCATTTTGTCAAGGGAGTTATGTGTCTTTACAACACGTTCCTTACTCTTTTGTTCTTTTACTTTGAAAAAATCATTCTGTCAGGTCCATATACACACTGCTGAGAATACTTGACTCAGATGTCAGCATTTGTTTACTATTTCTGTCTTATGAGTACACATTTCTATGTATACTTTAATTGCTTTCCTCAATTACATACGTAAACATTGACTTAGAAATATTTATGGGAAGATCATATGTCAACATAAATCATTCCAGTTTCCTGTGAAGTTACCAGTTTCCCTATATCATCTATAAACCTAGCAAAAAAACTTACATCATTTAGGTCTGTCTTTGCATATGTCTAATAATCTTCTAGTGATCAAAATAATTCCACCAGTGCTTGACCAGGTATACACCAAACAAAATCCAAAGAAAAACAAGTCAGTCCAAAAGGAAACCACAAAGCAGCATTTTAATAATCCAAATAAAACAGATAATGGTTAAGCGCATTCGTCTTGTCAAGTCAGACATCTTCAGAACCACCCATATTAAACTCAAAGTTCTCCTTGAAATCATTCAAAGAAACACGCCCCTCCAAAACAACTACTGCATTTACTTAGGAAGGAAATGAAATGGCAGCTTAAATTTGATGCTGCATACCCACCAGGGTTAAATGATAGCATTTCTATTTCTAGTGAATTAAAGAGAAGGGCTTTGGAAATGTAAGTGTTTTTAACTACTTTTAACTATTTTGTACTATTTTAATTATTTCAATTCTTTACATGTATTTATTGTAAGTATGTTTCTTTAAATGCATTGCTGTTGTTTCCATAATAAGTGTCCAGTCTGTTCTTACAAATATCTAAACTAGTGTTTGTTTTAATGTAATTTGGTAATCTATTACACGCATCAGCTGCTGTCTCGGATAACCAGTTAGTGCACTTCTCATTCCTATAGAATATTCTACACAGGTTGTCTGATGATTCTCTACTACTTTTGATAACCCCAAACATTCCCAGATAGATGTCTTGAAATGCCCTATATACCTGAACAAGGTATCCTCTTAAATACCTATATAAGGCAATGTATAAGTTCAGATATTTTAGTCTTTCTTAGTAACTTAATTGTTCATGTCCATGGATGCCCGTGGTATATTTCTGCTGTAATCTTTCCAGTTTACTCATACTTTACTTATGCTTGTTTTCTTATAGGGTTTCCATATTGTTATCCCATACTCAAGTTTGGATCTAATGTAACTAATAAACAATGACTTCATCATTTCTGATTTCCTAGAATTTATAAATCTTTTTTATAGCTATCATTAACCAATTGGTTGATATGATTAGAAAAACTCAAAGTTGGATCTGGCTTTATGCTCAGATCCTTAAATGAATATACAGTTTCACTCACTGTGTGCTGTATTTAAATATTCACCTTTCAATTTACGTCTCCCAAATCTCATATGCATAGTTTTTGAAGCATTTAGCAGCATATTATTCTCCTGTGCCCAAAATGGTTAATTTAGACAAGTTCTTTTGTAGACATGCCCTATCTGTAACACATGTAATCAGTTTACCCAATTTCAAGTCATCTGGATTCAAGCTGTAGATCACCTCAGATGAAAAAAGATAGATCTAAAAGATAAAATCTAAACAAGTAAGGGCCTAGGACAGAGCCCTGTGGGCCAACCTTGCTGTAACCAGGAATTTCACCTGTATCATTGCTGTATGATATTTCCCATGTCCTATTTGTAAGCCATGCAGCTATCCATCTTATTAAGAATACATCGATACCTAGTTGTTCTAATTTATTGATTAGTGTTTTGTGCATGACGCTTTCAAATGCTGAAGTTAAATCTATATAAATTATATCACAGCATAAATTTTCATTCATAGCTGTTATAATATTGTTATAGAACATCATGTTACAGGTGGTAATAGATCTGTTTTCAACATATGCATGCTGATATATGGTTTTAAATTCCAACCTTTCCAGTTCTGTCAATAACTTATCTGATATTATTTTCACCATTATTTTTTCACAATATAAAAGCAGACTTGAGGGTCTGTATGACTCTGGGTTTGTAATACTCCCCTTTCCCTTAAAGACAAGTGCACGTCTCCAATCCTGAGGAATCTCCCCATATTTATACAACCTAGTAAATAACAGATATAATGGTACTGCAAGTTTGTGCTGAAGTATTCCCAAGTAATTATTACTAATTCCATCTCCTCCCTGTGCTTTGTTTGGATCCAGTTTGTATAGTTCTTTTTCAATATAACCTAATTTGATTTCAGTGTCTGAGGCTCCCTGGATGTCACTATGACAACTTATAACCCACTTTGTGGAGCCAAACTCTTTTGCATGAGGTTTCAAAAATGACCTGAGCTGTACCTCCCTGGACTACATGAAAAGAGATATGGAGGAGCTTTCTGATCGCATAGCCCAGGCCAGTATGACCCTCACCCTGAGCAGCATCCTGCCCTCACCAAGAATGATACCACAGTATAGAGAAAAAATTACCAATTTCAACAATTGGCTAAGCTTCTGGTGTCATTCAATTGGGATCCAGTGTCTGTCAGCCTGGGATGACATGCTCGACAAGCCACGCTGCTTCGCTAGAGATGGCTTGCACCTGTCACCCTTAGGCTTTCAAATACTGGCCAAGACTCTTGCCACACCATAGCACCTTTTTTAGGCAAGGCTCAAAAGACAAACCCACCACCATAAATAGCACAAGTAACAAAAAACTGAGGGTAATGCTACTCAATGCCAGAAGTCTAAATCTCAAAATGCACGCACTCGAGGCACTCCTCAGTATGGAGAAAATCAATATATGTGCAGTAACAGAAACCTGGTTTAAGGCCCCAGAGAGCACCCCAGCACTACCAGGCTACAACTCATACCATACATTTCGGCCACCAAACCCAGACTGAAACACAAAAGGCAGGGGAGTATCCATATTCATCAAGGATACCCACACCTTCAGGTTAGTTGCACAGCACGATGCTTCACAGATCATCCACGTGCAACTAAAAATGGGCAAAACTGCTATTCAAATTATAGCTTGCTACAGATCACAAACCATGTCCCAGGACTCCCACTCCGCATTCCTGGAAACACTGGGAAACATAAAGGTCCTACCTAACACCCTCATATTGGGTGATTTCAATTACCCAAACATTAACTGGGAGAACTACTCAAATATTAACTGGGAGAACTAATCAAATACAAACTCCCTTGCCCAACATTTCCTAGAATTTATAAACTGAAATGCCCTGGATCAACTGGTCAACACCCCCACCAGAGGTGACAACATATTGGACCTGGTCATCACCAACATGGGCGACCAGTGTTCCACACCGGAGGTCAACCCCTCGCTGGTTAGATCTGACCATAAACTAATCAATCTGGATATCCACATTCCGCCACCACCCCCAGTCAAAGAAACCACCGTGAAAAACTTTTCAAAAGCAAACTTCAGATTACTTAAGACCGAGATGGGAAGTTTCAAAGCCTCCATGCAAAAGGATAATGCTGTCCAAGCTGCAAAATCCTTTACTAATGCACTCTATGGGCACCTACAAGAATGCATGGACTGTGCTATCCCAGACAAAACCAAGACTCACTCCTCCAAGAAAAGGAAACCAGTCTGGTGGACCCCTGCCATAAACAAGCTATACAATAAAAGGAGAAAACTAGTACAGAAAAGAGTAAAATCCTAAGAAGGGAAGAAATCCCTGATCAGTATCAGCAAAAAACTATGTTCCCTCATAAAATCATCCAAGGCTAGCTTCGAAAGAAAAATTGCCATGGACTCCAAAGATAACCACAAGGCATTCTTTAGTTATGTCAAGAATCTATGTGGCAATTCTCAGATCTGCTCAGAGTTAGTGCAGAATGGCACAAAACACACTGAACCGACCGATATAGCCAACATCCTAACAGATAGGTTCAGTGCACATTTCACCCCCTCTCACCCCCAAAAGGGCCCATAACTATACCATAAGAATGTAGTGCCCCTGAAATCACAGACACGCAGGTTAAAACAGCCCTCTCCAAAGCCAAAAACAAAGCATCAATGGAACAGGACAGTGTCCCAGGCTGCGTCCTACACGAGCTCAAAGATGAACTAACCCCTCACCTAAACACACTGTTTAAACTCAACCTCTCCACAGGCTATGTTCTCACAGAGTGGAGCACAGCAACGGTTATTCTGCTCCACAAAGGTGGAGCCACAACGGACCCCAGGAAATATCGCCCTATAAGCCTGACTAGCTTGGTCTGCAAAGCTGTGGAGCGTATCATCATGGATCTCATTAACAGAGACATTGGGAACCTCCAAACACTGGACCCTACCCAGTTCACTTTGTTAAGGGCAGATCATGCCTCCTAAACCTGGTGGACTTCTTTGAGACAAAAACTCAAAAACAAACAGCAACCAATGGTTAAACCAACACTTAAACCAAATAAAAAAACATTCAGGGAAAAAAGCATTCTGTTCTGCTTTTAATCCAATGTATAGCAAGCGAACGAATGGAAGTTTTTAATGAGATAATTGTAAATGACATTTGAATTGTCCTCTTAAGGCCAATAGGTCAGAATGAATTAAGTGGGAAATTTATTTTTACAAATAGAGAAGGATTTAGGAATGCATTATCTGAGGAAGTTACAGCTTTACTGTGACGAAAAACATGCATGAGATTTTCTACGTTTATTTTATTGTTACTATTCAAGTTGTTTTACATTGCTTTCATTGAGTTGGTTCGCTTCCTATATGTTGGAGTAAAAGCAGAACAGAATGCTTTGTTTCCCTGGATGGTTTTTTACTTTTTTGAGACAGTTACCAAGGCTATAGATGAGGGAAAGGTGGTCCACACAGCCTACCTAGACCTTGCAAAGGCCTTCGACACCATTCCCCACTCAGGTATTATAGACAAGCTCACCAGCCTGAACATAAACCCCTATGTCATGAGATGGGTTGCCAACTGGCTCACGGACAGAACCCATATGGTAAGAGTTGTGGGAGCTAGGTCTGACTCTAAATCGGTTACAAGTGATGTTCCCCAGGGCTCAGTCCTAGGACCCCTCCTGTTCGGCATATACTTCTCAGATGTACAGGCAAGCACAGGATGACTATGGCTGACCAAGTTCACAGACAACTGCAAACTAGGGGCTATAATTGACTCTCCAGCTGACACAGACATCCTCCAAAAGGGTCTCACTGAGACAGATACCTGGTGTCAAAACCATGACCTCAAGCTAAATGCCAAAAAGTGCATAGTCATTCCCTTTGGAAAATACAAAGTATCCACAAACTACCACATAGGTGGTAGCTCCCTAAATACAGAAGACATAATAAGGGATCCGGAGACCCAAGTAGACAGTAACCTCTCCTTTGAAAATCACATTGACAAAGTGGTTAGAAAATCCTTCTATGTGTCCCACCTAATCACAAAAGGGTTTGCATCCAGGTCAAAAGAGTTCATTGGACCCCTCTACGCATCACTCATCAGACCCATCATAGAGTACAATGCCCCATTTGGGATGTACCTTACAAGACACCTGTAACAACTGGAAAGACCACAGAAGTACCTCACCAAGAGGATCACTGGCCTCAAGTAGATGCCCTATGCAGCTCAACTGAAGAAACTCCAGCTGTACTCGGTTGCATATTGCCTACTCAGAGGTGATCTCTGTCTGACTTACAAGGCCATGTCCAACCCAGAATTGATGGACATGCTCCACCTAAAGAAAACCATATCCCCTCGAGCCACATGCTCCAGGGATCTAAACCTCACCACAACAATAAATAGGACGTGCTGGAGGGATAGATTCCTGTCCCAGAGACTTCCCATGCTCTGGAACAAGATTCCAATCTACATTAGGCAGAGCTCCTTGCTAACCCTCTTCAAGAAAAACCTTAATGAGTGGATGGGAAACAGAAAGTTTACCCCAGGAATCACGTCAATGGCTCTGCTGGACAGAGGCACAGGGAACTAATCTAAGGGGGCGGCGAAATCCAACACATTCTGGCTTGGCTTATAAATGCCTTCGGGGAGATAGCCTAGTACCTACCTATGAACCTATGAACCTATATCTATAATCTGTTGTGCCTGAGAATAAATTTTAGAATCTGCACAAAGCTTATCAATTTTTATGTCTTTACTCCTGCCATATCTTATGCATCTATAAAATGGTTTCCTATTATGCTCAATATCTTTATTTAAATTTTCTTCACATTTTTCTTGAATTTGTCTCACACTATGCTTAATTTGCTTGACCAGTTTATTTCAGTTTTCAAAGTTGTAGTTCGACCGTTTTTCCATTTCTTATATATTTTTTTCTTTCTCTCACCTCAGTCAAGTATCTTGTTCTTATGGAACTATATCCTCCTGACATTGTCTGCCTAGATCCTGATGTTAAACATTTTTTTTTTATTTTTTGCATTCAAACAATTTCCACTGAATGCATCACCCCAGTTAGTTTTACATAGTGACTGTTTTGCTTTCAAATAATCTAGTATTAATCTTCCGTGCATTGGTTTAGATTTCAGTTTGGCAGAATTATCTAGCAACAAATTAACATTAATAACCCCATGATCACTGCACATCAATGATGGTAAAACTCGGTATGAAGTAACAGTAATTTATTTAGGAAGATAAACAATATCCAATATGCTCCGTTTCTTGGTAGTTTTTTCTACAATCTGAAGTGATTGTTGTTCCTGAATATAGGTTGTGAATAGTTTCCTCACTGAGTTGTTGAATCAATATTATTCCAGCTGCTTCTGGTAAATTTAAGTCCCCAGCAACTATTATTCTGATTTCCAGCCATTGTTCTTTAGCCATGTTTCATAAACAATAACAACATCAATCTTGTGGGAACGTAGCAAATTTTCCTGAAAAACACTTTATTATTAATGCCTCTAGCATAAACAACCATCAGGGATATGTCATATGTTGCCATCTGTGAACTGTTAAATTTTCAACCTGGCAAAAATCCTGCCTTGTGTTTATCAAATATTGTAAAATATCTGCTGTAAAAATTCTTTTCCCTGATCTCGATAAGTTGATGCCATCTTGTCTGAACACGCATGCCCAAAATTAGGCTCAAATGCTCTACACATTTCCTTTTTTTAAAACGGGACATTTTTTTCTTGGAGGTATTTACCCAAAAAAATCGTTTCATTCATGGTGTCATGATTCTCCTTTCTATGTGTAATTTGTGAAAAATATGTCCTAACACCCGTACAAGCTATGCTATCTAACAGGGCTGTAAGTTCTCTACTAAGAGTCAGAGAGTCCTTGCGGATGAGATCATTTGTACTGACATGAATAAAAACAGATCCATACTTACTCACATTAAGGCATTCTAAGGCCTGTCTCACATCCTCTGTTTTTGCTCCTGGTAATCTTAATACTATTCGATGTTCATTATCTTCTCTGCAAATGTAAGTACCAGTTACTCTAATAATCAAATCTCTAGTTATAAGAATAACGTTTATGACCAGATCTGAAGTATCTTCAACTTCTAACTCAGTAATATCTGCTCAATCGTTACAAAGGAATGATATTCATCACTATTAGTCTTTGATATCACAGCCACAACTGCTTCAACTTCCATAGATAATGCTCCCTTAAAATTGTTCTGTTCAAGTCTTGCTAGTTTACACTGATTCTAATCTTGTCTAACTTATCCATGGCAAACATTCCACTGATTCATGTCTTATTTGCTTTACTATTGCACCCATTTGTCCATATGTTTCATTCATTCATTCATTTTTCTGGTAACTCACTTTATGCTTTCACAAGGTCATGAGGATGCCAGAGTCCATCATATCAGCCAGTAGGTGCAAGGCATTAAACATATTTTTAACTGGATGCCAGTTCATCATGGAATGCACACAGACAGCTATATTGACCTAGAATATAGCCATGCCTGTGAACAATTAAGCATAATTTAAAAAAATATAATTTTTGTTTTCTAGAAACTTTACTTGGTTTGCATATTTTTAAAATGTAGCTCTATATATGATAATTCTTATGAAACTGTGTTTTTCTTCTCACTGGATTACATTGCAGCTGTTCTTAACTGTGTGAGCTATTTACTTCACAAATGTGCAAATTATATGCTCTGAAATTATGTAAATTATGTTCTTCAGAACTGTGTCAACATTTGTCAAGAAAAAGCAGTTATGCAAATGAAATGGACAAAAGACAAACAAGAATTGATGTGTTTTCTTGTCATTGCTCAAGTTTATATCAAACTTATCAGTTTAAATGTCTGTGAGAAAACTGTTTGAGAAAGACAGAATGAATTGGCAGCAACAAAAAAAATCTCAACATTAAATAAATTGGTTGAAGAAGTTCTAACTCTTTGATATCATAATACCATAAAACCAATAACTTTGCAAATGGATGACAGCCTAGTATAAGAGCCGTACTATCGCAGGAGGGACAGCCAGTTGCCTATGGTTCCAGAGTTCTGGCAGAGACAAATGGAAGGTATGCTGAGGATGAGAATTAAAATTCAAATGTATTAAAGTGCTGGAGAAAACTAAGCACTTTTACTATATAGATCACAATATTAAAAACACTATAAATAAACAGTGCCGGTTGTGAAATTTAGAATTACTAAGATAAAATATAGCAATCAGGCTCAAATACTTAGCTGTATTAAAACTGGCCACTACAATTTTAAGGAAGGAGTTTTTACCTAGAATATTTTGCTGTGAAAAGATCATTGAGTATGTATATGGGAACAAGATAATGCCAATGAAAACTGTCATGAGTAAGTAAACCATGTCCTGCACAAATGTGCAAATATTTGCCTTTACTGAGTGCGTAGTGTCCACTGGAACTCTTGAAAGTGCATCTGCACACTGTGTATGTATGCTTGATCACATCCAACTGTTCACAAGCAACTCTTCCATATATATTAGGTTGCTAAACTGACAATTCAGACTAGAAGTCTATAGGTTCTATTTCAGAAAATGTAACATAGCTTTTTTGGCTCTTTTGCTGTAAGTTCATGACCTGAGTGAGTCATTAAAGTAGCTTGCAAGTTCCTCCATGTTCCGTGCAAGCCCAAATTTTTAATGCACTTTCTGTCAGTGTATTAAACTGTGCGACAATATGAAGCTTGAAGTTAGTTCTCCTGATATTAATGCGCAGGTTCTCAGTACACTGATTCATTTTCTTGCATCATTCATGTATGTTTTCAGTAGTCATCATATCTACTGCACACACATCTAGGGCATTCCCAAATAACTCTTATTCCTTGGCAAAGCCAAAAACGAACTTATCTTCATATCTGTTTACTTTAGTACAATATTTGCATGACCACTTTCTCTCTACTCTCTTTCTTGATGTTTAAAACATTTTTGAGAAGTAGTTCCGTAAACATTGTCTAGATGTTTTATTCTTAATGGACAAACTTTGCCCAAATGCCCATAAACACTTCTTAAGTAACATGGAATTGGTTCAGCTGTTTCACTCTTACTTTAAGATGTGGAATCATTTCTTGAGATCCTATTACATTTTCTCAGTGGTATATGGTTTTGTTTCACATCAATAAAAGTCAGAGGAGTATTTTAGTAATGTTAATACTCTTTCTCTGCTGAGATTTTATCTTCACACATCCCTTTCTTTGGCAAGCACTCCTACTCATATAGTTGTTAACTCATTTGCTTTGCATATACTCACAGCTTTTAATCTGTTAAATATGTTTCAGTCAAAAGTTTTCTCAGTCTATCATATTTATGCCATAGGAAATTTTACCTCAGAATAACAAATCACACATTTCATGAAATTCACATTATTTAGCTCTATGTCTCAACTCAGCTTCATATACATCCAATATTGTGCTAATTACTTATAAAAGTAATAAGTTACTATTTTTCAGTGAAAGTAATATATTACTACTACTTATTACTTTTATAAAAAAAAATATGTTACTATCACTAGTTACTAACTAAAGTAACACATTACATTTGCATAAGTATAGTTTAGCAATTATAATGAGATTTACTCACACAGGTAAGCACATGCATATAAGTGTATTATTATTGACATTATTTAAGAAAAGAAACTGTTACTTTTCTTAAATAATGGCACTTGTTTACTGCCCTTCCAGATGTCTGGCATCCGCGGCAGTTCTGATGTTCTCCGTTGCTTATTTTGTTAAACCCATTTACATAGCGAAGACAGTGTAAAAAACGAGTTATACTAATGGAAAGGATCATGGTATAATAAAGTTGTATGCACAATGTTACAGTGATGATGAATAACATTTAACAGTTGAAATCTCCAGCAGACTAGTCATTATAGCTGGGTGGCACAGTGGTGCAGCGGTTAGTATTGTCACCTTACAGCAAGAGATTCTCCACTTCGATTCTTGGCTGAGGTGAATTCTGTGCGGAGTCTGCATGTCCTCCCTGTGCTTGCATGGGTTTGCTCTGGTTTCTTCCCACATTAAGACACGCTGCAGGTGGATTGGACATTCTAAATTGGCCCTACGTGTGCCTTCTGAGGAAGGTTGAGTGCCAGGCTGGCAACTCAACACTGTAAAACTCTACTGCTACTTGTTCTGTGGAACAATGATCCATGTAGTAGTGACCCCTAACAGGAGAAGCCAAAAGGAGAAGACTAGTCTTTATGGATAAAGAGTCACAAATAATAATTAAACCAAACCATACACAGCCAGCAGCACAAGACCTATAAAAAACTATCACATTTTGTCTATTTTCAGCAGCTAAAAATTGAAACCCGAAAAGAATTTTAAATAGAATATAATAAAAAATTAAAAACCAATATAGAGATGACAGTGAATGAAAACAAACTAGGAACACACACACCCAATATGCTGTAGAAGTCCAATAAAGGTAGAGCCAAAATGAAGGAATGTAGTTTAATGTTAAAATCCAACACCGATAACAGTCAAAGAAAATTTCATTAACGCAGTAAAATATAATAGTTGCATTTTCGTTCAACACTTCATCAGATGCAAAAATAACATAACTGCAAAGTACTATTTAAATATCGCATTTGAGAAAGTGGCTTGGAGAACGGGCCTATCAGTGCTTAGAATTAATAAACATTAAAACCAATCACAATAGATAATAAGAATTATGAATATGTATGTTTGAACATAATGCATTTAAAAAGATGTCATATTGATCATCACATGTTAAACTATAAAAACTTTGATTGGTGATAAAATTATTCTTAAAAACAACTGATACTAAAAAAATCATATGTATAAAATGTATATGTTAAAAGTAATAGATATAAATTTGTATTGTTAAGTAATACTGTTAAAAAATACTGTTGAGAAATACCTACAAAATAATCAAAGACATTAAATTCCAGAAGGATATACTTTTTTCGGACTATTGGAGAAAGATAAATTCATCCATTGATAACCACCAAATAAACCAAGCAATTAACCTAACAATAAATTCCATACCCCTCAAGAAACTAGCATTCACCCAACTTATGATCTATAACAACGCATATTTCACACGTGCTACTCTACATAAATTTAACCCTATAAAATCCCCATTCTGCCTACACTGTAAAGATCAAACTGCCGATTTACTCCATCTATTCTGGAGTTGTAAATGTGTATATAAGCTTTGGAATTCCCTCAGACTTCAACTACAAAAGATGGGCTATCAGACAGCTACACGCACCTGGGAATTCACTCTATTACATATCCTCCCATACAATATCTCCAAAAATCAAGCAGCTACTCTGATTACTATTTTGCTTTTAATGAAACTATATATAGCATCCATTTGGCTTAACCCAACTAATATTTCTTGGGAGAATTTTAGATTGATGGCGATCAAACATTTTAGCCCCTAAAATACTAATTGATGAAAGGGGCAAAATATTAAAGTCAGAAAATTATGGGAACAAGTCTTTAACATTATTGTAGCATAGCCCATCACAAATGCTCATACTAAACTACTACTAAGAGATCTCATAACAACTCATACACCTAACTCTTAAAAGTTTTCTCTTTCCCTTTTATATTTTTACTCATAATAACCCTTGCTTAATTGTTACACCTTTTCACCTGAATATTGAAAGCATCTATGTATATAGTGTAGATAGTATTGTCGACTGACTTACCTCTTATTGTATTACTTTCAATGTATAACAATTGATTGATGATCATATGTGTTCTTTTTTCTTATGTTACATCCTGCTTGCTGTTCTGTATTATTGTAAATAATAAATAAAAATTATTGAAAAAAAAATACTGTTGAGAAAGAGGTAAAATACAAAATACAATACATAAACGCCCTCTAGTGGACAAAATAGTTGATTACAGTTTGGCAGCTCTTCGTTTTAATACAGGAAGAATAGATACATATCATTTAGCCCAGGTTGTTTGGTGGCCTGTAACACTATTTGCCAATAAAGCTCACGATATTCAAGTTTGGCTTCCCACATGCCCCCTCTAATTTCTTTTGGAACCACCTCCAATACAAACAATACAAATAAAGCTTGTGGACATACTGTCTTATGATGAAAAAGGGCGTTGTTTGTATTTGCCTTACTTATTTCGTACATATGCTCATAAATATGGGTTTTCAGTTTTCTTTCTGTCTTGCCAATGTAAAATGAATTGCATATCTTGCACACAGCAAGATACACTATTCTGCTCGTATTACAGTTAGAGAAATACCTGCTCTTGAGAGTACTGTCTCTACTCTTTATTTCTACTGAAGGGGAGTTAATTATATGGGAGCACTGGGAGCATGCACCACATTTGAAAGTCCCTACCCTTGTAGGATTAAATTGTGACCTGAAAGTACTTCCAAATTCAAAAAGGTTTTTGAAATTCCTTTCTTTTCTGTATATAAATGTTAAGGAATTCTTGAAAAGTGGTTCAAGGTCAGAAATTTCCTTAAATGTCTCCCATTCTTTACTGATGGTGTTTCTAATTATATCAGCATCTCCATTGAAATCTAAAACATATGCATCATTCCATTCATTGGATGTATCTATCTGTTGAAACCTGAAAATAATTTTAAATAGAATATAACAAAAAATTGTCAAGACAAAAGTTGTTTGATCATAGATCCACCCGAAGAGTCCTATTTGGTCCACTGGGTTGGGGCATTAGGTATTAAACTGGTGAGTGGTGAGTTCAATTCTGATTGACGGTGGTATGGAGAACCAGTGCTGTTTATTATAACACAAGCTAAGGACATGATCTCTAGTAGGCTAGAATTGTCCCAGTGTTAGAGGGTGTTTTAGTGATGAAGAGTCCCACAGTACCAGGGTATGGCCAGGGTCTGGTCATCATTAGCTTTCACCTCCTTGCAGTGCTAGTTTTGCTCCATACTAATTCTAATGCTCTATTATGAATGCTACATGCTATGAGTTGTGCCAACATTATGTTGTATTTTTTTATCCAAATCGCCTTTTTAGAGTCTTTACTACATCATAACATCTGATTACTATCCATACTATCCAGGGCCTTTGGAAAATATTCATTGCTCTTTAGGGGGTGATATCTCATACATTGAAAACCACTGGTTTAAGCACAAGCAAAGCCCTCCTGGAACCAGAGATAGAACACTAAATAAACCACAACTACCGATAAAGCAGCTGCCAAAATCACTGACCCTTTAATAATATATGGTTAAGCGCTTTTGTCTACACCTGTAGATATCATCAGAACCATTGTTAAAAGAAAAAAAATCATGTTAAAATACATTCAGGAAGTGACATGCCTCCCAAATGATCCAATCAGCAAGTCATGTAAAAAAAGCCAGGAAGCTTTGTGAGATAACTTTAAAGGGCCTTAAAGGGCACTCAGTATTGTCAAGCAAAACTAAAAACCAAATTAAACATAAAATAAAATAAAAATAGATATACAATGTGATCCACTAATTTATAAAGATATAAATATAAACAACTTTAGTTCACATCCTATAATTACCAGAAAATACTGAAAATCATTTATTTGCACATTTTTTCATCTCGCTGGTGACAGATACGTTTTTGTTGATACCTGGTGTTAGTTGCATATAATTTTAGTTGCCAAAATAATTCTCAGTTAAAAAGTTTATTTTTCCAGTCACCAGAGAGGGGTAAAGCACACCACTTGCTCAATCACTAAGAAAGTAAAGTGTTTAGCAGACAGCATAGAATATTTAGTAAGTGCATTCTTGTCAACATGTTTAATGCAGTAGTAATCTTGGCAGATTCTATGGTTTAAAGCATTGTCAGTCTCTCCAATGTAGAAAGCCAAACACTGGGAGCATGTAGCCAGGTACACCACTCTCTCAGAGGTGCAAGAAAATTTTCCTCTCTTGATTTTGTCAAAAATCTTCCCTTTGTATTTAGTTTCAATGTGGCAACATTGAGGACAGTGACCACATTTAACCGTTAATGGAGAATCCCCCTGTTGAGTATTGGTTTCTCTCTCCAGGATACTCTTAATGTTGGGTTTGTTTCTGTAAGTGAAACTTAAAGGTGCCACACTTAGTCTTTTAGTATCTTCTTGACAGTTGAACACATTCCAATTCTTCCTGATAATGTGTTCAATTTGCTTTACATCCAAACTGCAGTGCAGCACCATTTTATTCCACAAACAGCATGGTGTGTAATCGGTGGAATTAGTACAGTCAACCACAGCTTCCACTAGAATATCACTTTGCAACCCATACCTAAGAATAGAGGCATATCTGCCATGCCTCTCTGCTCAAATAGGTTCTTGCACAATACTTAACAAGAGTTCAAGATACCTATGATCGCTACACATCCACTTCAGCACTTTAAACTTTCTAATACATGTGTCATCGTTCAATGTGAGTCTAGATATTCTGATCATCTGACTTTTGACAATCCCCCTCTTTTGATGGTAAGGGTAACAACTAGCGAAGAAGAGAATGAGGTGCAGAAGGTGGGCTTCCTGTACACCCTAGTTTTGAACCCACTGTCAGGTGAATGCATGATACAAACATCCAAGTAATTAACAGAGTCCTGGTTACTGCAGTGAGTAAATGTCAAAAAATTTAGTAGTATGTTCTACTTGAACCATAAACTCACTCAATACCATTTATGTACCTTGCCAAATAAAAAGCAAGTCATTCAGGTACCTGAAGTATCCAATGCACTTTTGAAATGCTGGTAGTTTAAATAAAATATCCAGCTCCCATTTAAGTAGAACAGCATTGGCAGACATGGGGGCACAAGCCATAGTGACATCAAGTTGTTGCTTGAAGTATTCACCATTAAATACCAAAAAATTGTTACTAAGAACAATGTCCATGAATTCCTAGATCAATGATGCTTCTATTTCACTAATACAGCCAAATCTGCTGATTGTACATCAGAGTGTGGAGGGGAAACAGGTGATGACTTTGAGGAACATGGGAAAAATTCTTGGCAAGGCTTACAAGGACCTCCGGGCAAACAGCCTAGTGTCATCCTATGAACCTATACCTTTAAGAAGCTTTCCAGTGAGTCAGCACATGCATATAAGTACTGAGCACATGCAAGCAAGAGTGCCATTTTGAGTGAGTAGCCAGAGTGTGAGCATGCAAGTATGTAGTCAGTCAGTTAGTTAGATATTTCATTTAAGTTCAATGTTCTTGCAATCCAGCCTGATGTATTTGTATACAATAAACTACTTAAACGAACACCCAAGCCTCAACATCTTCTTAATGTAAATAAGAAGAGTGACATGGTGTCAGAATGGGATCCAAAGTTACAGCCATGAGGTAACTGGTTAAGTTGGAGGAATATACAAGAGTGGATCATCCCTACTGCTCAAACAACTTGCAAAACAGGTCAGAAAAAAATTCCAGGTACTAAAACTTGCTTAAATGATTTCTTCTGTTACACATATAAAACAAAGCACTCAGAACACTCAAAATAAATGTTTTATTAAATGAAATGTCTGAAAATGCGACATATTGATAAAAATATTCAAAGTAATTACGAAAATGTTTGAAACAATATCCAAATTGCATAAAATGTACAAAAAAGGGGGAAATACCATATTTTTTCACTATGTGTTACTTTTTCATATTAACTAAAGCTATTCAAACTTTCTGAAGTGTGCAACGTGTTTGCAAGTGTGTGCAGTATTACAGTGCAGTTATTTCACAAAGTAAAGTTATTTCAAAGAATATTTTGCAAAGTACAATTATTTTAAGGCATATTTCACAGAGTAATGTATTTCGAAGAGTTTATTGTGCATTTGAATATTATTACAATACCTGGTGTGTGTGAATGTTTGCACATAATTACAAAGGCCAATTTTGCGTTGTGTTTTACTACAGTCTATGAACATTGCAGAAGGATTTCGCAGACCCGCACCACTTGTGTTTGATAAGAATATTGCAGAAAATTGGAGAGTGTTTGTGCAGGAATATGATATTTTCATACAGGCTGCTTTTTCTGGCAAAGATGCATGTACAAACACATTTATTTTGCTTCATTTAGCTGGTTCAAAGGCCATTGAAAGAGAACGTTCATTTGTGCATGCACTTGCTGTGTTTGCAGGGGAGGGGAAACCTGCCATGTAATAGTACTGGCTAAAACAAGGGAATACCCAGAGTACTTAAAACATAAATTTAGAGAAATGTGTAACCCCCAAACAAATATTACAATGGAAAGGCACTTATTTTACACATCGGATCAAAAGCCTGGTAAATCCTTTGAGCATATATAATCGTTTTTAGAAATAAAGTTAAAATGTGCATTTAGTGATTTGAGAGATGAGTAGATAAAAGACAGGCTTGTGTGTGGCATTAATAATGCCACAGTGAGAAAGATTTTGCTTTGAGACAGTGATTTAACTTTAAATAAGGCCATTGAGATTTGTCAGATATAAGAGCTTACAGAAAAGCACACAAGTATGCTTACAAATGAGAATAGCTGTGGAAGGCACAGTGACAACACTCATATTGACAGTATGCAGAATGTGGTTAAAAAAAATAGGCCCAAGCAAATGGCAGCTATTGCAGGTTCTGTAACAGCCCCTGGGAAACTCCGAGTCTTTCCACCAAATTCTAGAGCATGCTCTGTGAAGTGGACATGCTCAGTAAAGCATAAGGCTGACTCAGCAAAGTCAAAACATGTGCCCCCACCCAGTTTCATAGTTAACTGTCATAACTGTGGTAGAAATCATGAGTCCAAAAGAGGAAAGCACTTAGCATTTGGTCAGCAATATAATTCTTGCAATAAGTGGAATCATTTCAAAAGGTTTTGCAAATCAAATAAGGCAGAATCTTTTATTAAAAGAGGGCATTCCAAGAGGTAAGTTGATCAAGTAAAAAGCTGCAACCCTATTTTTTATGTTGATGGTGTGTCTGTGCTTGGTGAAACAGTTAATGCAGTTAATCCATATGTTATCAGATGGGTAGCAAACTGGCTCACTGATAGAACCCACGTAGGCAAAACAGGGGAAGCCACCTCAAGCAGTAGACCCATAACAAGTGGTATACCCCAGGGTTTGGTCTTGGGGCCTCTGTTATTTGGGATATACTTTTCTGAGGTGCAGGCCAAAACCAGTGGGCTATGGCTGACCAAGTTTGCAGATGACTGCAAGCTGGGTGCTGCCATTAATTCCCCTAGTGATGTGGACATCCTCCAAGAGGGTCTCATTCAGACAAATAACTAGTGTCAGAAACATGGGCTGAAGCTGAATACTAAAAAATGCATCATCATCCCCTTTGGGGAGACTGATGTTCCCACAAATTATCAATTAATATCAATGTCCTAAGCACTCAATCAATCGTGAGATATTTGGGCACCCAGGTTGGTAGCAACTGATTTTTGACCACCATGTTGCTTCCGTTGTACGGAAAGCCGTCTACATGGCCCAACTCATAAGTAAGGGTATCTCATCCAGGGACAAGGAGGTCATAACATCCCTGTATTCTTCCCTTATAAGGCCCATTATTGAGTACAGCACACCTTTTGGCATGTACCTCGCAAAGCACATGCAGCAGCTGGAGAGACCATAGAGGTTCCTTACCAGGAGAATCCAGGGCCTCAAACATCTACCATACATAGATAGGCTAAAAGCCATATCTCTCTGTTCAGTTTCATACAGATTCCTCAGAGGTGAACTCTGTCTGGCATACAAGGCGATTATGGACCCCACCTTGATGGGACTACTGCATATCCGCAAGTCAATATCCACTCGAGTAACCTGCATGTGTGGCCTCAACCTGGTCTGTGACATCAACAGGACTTGTTGATGGGACAGATTTGTGTCACACAGACTCCCTCATCTATGGAATAGACTCCCTTCCCACACCAGGCAGAGTACTTCTTTACCCCTTTTTAAGTACAACCTAGATAACTGTATGGGAAACAGAAAATATACCCCTGGGATTACACCAATGTCCCTGCTGGACAGGGGCATTGGGTGCTGATTTGTCTAAACATGGGCTAAACTCTTGGCTAGGCTTATAAGGGCCTCAGGGCCAGTAGCCTAGTAACCTCCTATGATCCTATGATTTGTGGGCAAAGAATGAGATCTTTTGTACTGTTTGGATTAATGGGAGTCCTATAGAGCTCAAAGTAGATACTAGCTCAAAGTGCAATATTATGTCAGCAGAAACATTTACCAGAGTAAAAGCAGCAGAAAAACTTGATTTCACAAAGTGTGCGAAGCTTGCTACTTATGGTGGTGAAGAGATTCAAACCAAAGGCTCAGTAGTGCTTTCATGTTATTCTGCTGGGAACAGCTATGACTTGCAATTTTTCATTGTCAAGAGACAAGTGCAGTCATTATTAGGCCTCAGAGACAATTTGAAAATGGGACTGCTTTCATTTAATAAAAAAGTTCACCATGTAACCCTGCATGACAACAGCTCAAATTTTGCCCAAACTATTTTTTCTGAGTATGCTATTTTTTGCAGACAAACTAGGCAAACTACCAGTTGTGTACTGTACGAAGTTAGACCCAAAGGTCAGCCCAGTTGTCAGACCAGCACAGAAAGTTCCCATAGCTATGCAGAGCAGAGTCAAAGCCAAGCTAGACAAAATGGTGCAGCTTGGAGTAATTTGTCCAGTAGAAGAACCTACTGAATGGGTATCTTCCATGGTGGTAACTCATAAGAAAACCACAGATGATATCAGAATATATATTGATCCAAGAGACTTGAACAAAGCATTGAAAAGGCCTCATCATCCAATGTGCAACATTGAAGAGGTTGCTGCCCTCATGCCAAACTCCACTGTTTTTCTGTCTTAGATGTAAAGTGTTCATTTTGGCAAATTTTGCTTGACCGAAAATCTTCATTGTTATCCACACTTATGTTTGAAAGATACAGATTTCTGAGAATGCCATTTGGGATAAATTCTGCCAGTGAAGTCTTTCAGCGTGCAATGGAGCAATTTTTTTCTGGCTATCCATGTGCTATTATAGCAGATGATATTCTAGTAGGAGGCAATGGTGAAGTCGAACATGACAGAAACCTCAAGAAAGTTCTAGAAAGAGCACGTCAAGTGAATCTTAAGCTGAATCCTCAGAAGTGCAAGTTCAGGCTACAAAAGGTTACTTATGTTGGTCACTTGTTTACCAGTTCAGGTTTACAACCAGATCCTTCCAAGCAAACAGCAATTCTCGAGATGCCAGCTCCAGACAATGTCCAAGCCCTACAACATTTTCTTGGCATGGTCAACTATCTAGGCAAATTCATTCTGGATTTGAGCCAACTTTCAGCACCGTTCAGAGAGCTGACATGCAAAGATGTAATTTGGTCATGGTCAGAACAGCACCAAAGAATATTTTATGTCCTGAAACAAAATATTGCTAACCCACCAAATCTCAGCTACTATGATGTTCACAAACCAGTTACTCTTTCCTATTATGCTTCTAAGTTTGGTCTAGATGCAATCATTCTTCAAGAGGGTAGACCAGTAGCCTATGCATCAAGAACTCTTACCCAGATTGAGATGTACTTTTAACAATTGTGCTTGCATGTTCAAAGTTTCATGATTATATTTATGGTTGACCTACCCAGATTGAAACTGATCACCAACCTCTAGTTACTATTTTGAGAAAGCCTATGCATACAGGTCCAGACAGACTGCAATGCATGATGCTCAAATTGTAAAAGTACAATTTCAATCTGGTCTATACAAAAAGCAAGCTTCTTTATCTTGCTGATACTTTATCCAGATCACCCAGAAAAAAAAACAGAGAACAGCATAATGCTGAGCAACTTGATTCTGAGGTCATGAAAGTGAGACATTTTTTTCCAAACATCTTGATGAAATCAAAACTCACACAGCTTCAGATCCAGTTCTCCAGAAGCTCAAACACTTTATCAGTCGAGGATAGCCGTCAAAGTAATCTTTTTTACCAGTAGAAGTGCAACCTTATTTTCCATACAGAGATGAGATTTTGTCAGACAATGTTATCATCATGAAAGATCCTATGGTGATTGTTCCAAAATCCTTGCAAGAAGAGTATATTAAGATTTTGCACTGTGGCCACCCAGGAACTGATTCTACCAAAAAAAGGGCAAAAGGTCTGGTATTTTGGCCTTCTATGTCAAGAGATATTGAGAAAGTACTTTCATCTTGTTCAGTATTTAATAGTACAAAGCCGCATCAACAGAAAGATCCACTTCAGTTAACCAGATTCCTGAACTACCTTGGTCGACAATAGCCACAGATATCTTTGAGTGGAATGGTCAGTATTACTTGGTCTTAGTAAACTCTTATTCAAAACTGGTTTGAGATTGACCTACTTCCTAACCTAACATCCAATACTCTCATTACTAAGTTGAAGTGACATTTTTTTGTCCATGGTAGTCTGCACAAAGTTATTTCTGACAATGGTGCACAGTTTACAAATCAACAGTTCAGACAATTTGCAGAAGAGTGGGGCTTTTGTTCATATTACAAGTAGCCCTGAATACCCTCAGTTAAATGGTTTGGTTGAACGTGCAGTTGAAAGTGCAAAACAGTTGTTAGAGAAATCCAGACATGATAATACCAATGTTTTTCTCAACTTGTTAAATCTCAGAAACATTCCTCGTGATAAACATCTTGGTTCACCTTTCCAGAGACTTATGTCAAGACAAACCAGAACCACACTACCAATCATCAGTAATTTATTTATTCCAAGTGCTAAGAACAACAAAGCAGTAAAAGCCCAAATGTTGAAAAAGTGTTTGTCCCGGAAGTCTTACTATAATAAAATCAGCAAACTGCTCAGTTCATTGAAAAAAGGGGAGATAGTGAGGATGCAGATGTCAAAAGGTTTTGATCGCATCGGATTTGGGAAATGTTTGTGTCAAGAGCTGAGATCATACATTGTGGAATCACAAGGAATGGAATTCAGATGAAATCAGAAGCATTTGTTACCAGTGTCCAAACCAGTGTTACAGCATCTTGCCTGTGATAAAGACTTTAGTTCTCAGAGTGACTTGTCCAATGTTCCTGTTCCAGTGAACATTCTGTCAGCCATCTCTGTTCCTGAGAAAATCTCTGAGACTTCTCAAGCAGAACATTCCCCAGTGACTGTCCCTGTTGCTAAACCCAGACCTAACTATTATTTCACAAGATCAGGTTGCATCTCGAAACCTAGTACTACATACATGGCAATCTTGACATGACTGTTGTTTTTCTTTATTAGTGTTTGTATAATTGCATGCCTTTTCGAATGTTGCTGTTTATATGAGACAGCTCAGTAAAGAGGGAGGGTGTTGATCAGAGTGTGTGATATACCTTTAAGAAGCTTTCCAGTGAGTCAGCGCATGCATATAAGTACTGAGCACGTGCAAGCAAGTCTGCCATTTTGAGTAAGCAGCCAGAGTGTGAGCATGCAAGTATGTAGTCAGTCAGTCAGTTATTTAGATAGTTTAAGTTCAATGTTCTTGCTATCCATCCTGATGTATTTGTATACAATAAACTACTTAAATGAACACCCAGGCCTCAATATCTTCTTAATGCACATTAGAAGAGCGACACTGACCATTTCCCCAAACCATCTCAGGCCTTCATCATGGGGAGTCACAGAAAACAAACTCTGTACATCAAGCGTGGCAAAAGTGCAATCCTGATTAGTGTCTATTTATTATTTACTTATTATTTTATTTATTTATTTATTTAAAAAAAATTTTGCCAGGATGGTCCAATTGGGCCAAGGAGCCTGTTTTCAATGGAGTCCTGGGGAGAAAAGCTCCATAGATACATTATGTTAAACAACAGATTATTACAATACAAGATGTCTACCTTGCAGAGTTTATCTAAACAGTCCCAGGAGTCACTCACAATATGGTGAAAGTCACTAAATGTGTTTTAACTTAATGTCAGTATATTTTGTCAATGGTTCTGTAGTCATGCCACCCGCTGCAACAATAGATCTCATCGGTGGATCGTCTATATTGGAGTGGATCTTAGGAATCCTGAAAATTTTTAGAATAATGAGATTCAGGACCCTTAATAAATCATATAAGTCCTGTGAGATGTTGTCAAACAGGAATACCAGCACAACTATGTTACCCTGATAGGCAATATTAATCTTGTTGAGCGATACAGTGGTATATGTACCATTGTTACCAAGGAGATTGCACATTCAACCTGAGTAATCATGTATGTCCATAATCGGCAGCCCTTCCCCTTTTTCAGGTTTCATACATCTGACATTTGAGGTGGATGTTACAGAATGTAACATTTCAGTGTCTTGAATAGAGAGATTGTGAAAGGTATGTTGACATTTCTGAATAATTGTCTGATCTCCTTTTCATACATTTTCTCAAATATATTCACAGCAGGGTGTAAAGAGTGCTCCTCCTCCTGAGACCATGGGTGTTAATGTCAGCCCATTGTTGTCTGCATACAACTGCAAATTCAATTTCCTTGAAAATAATTTAAGATCGAGTGTTCCTCAATTTTGATCCTACTTGAGGGAAAAAAGTTGAAGCCTTTAAGGAATAAAAGGTGGTGTGCTGGTTCAATATTAATATCCGTAAAGTTGTAAATTTTAAAATCATAAAATGACGTAATACTCACTGCATTAGTGTCAATGTAAATGCCATCCATGTAAATGTAACCTGGGTGTACCATTTCTAAGATCTCTGCTTGTATTTGTTGTTGTTCCTGTTGTTGAATTCGAGTCTCATTGAACCTGTCCTGGTACTAAAGTTCTGAGACTATTTCGAATTCTCTCACCATTGGTTCACCAATCTCTCAGACCTTCTTGGGTGAAGTTCCTCTAAAGAGGCCTCTGTGTCACCCGTACCATTACTATTGTCTCTAAGATGAGAAACATTGTCTCCTAGAAAAGAGGGAGTTTAATATTGCTTTACTGGTGGGAGGAGGGGTACACTGTCTTGTACTGATAATCAGTATTGTCACGAATCACCCTCTCTGGTGACTGGAAAAACAAACAAACTTTTGAACCTGGAATTATTTTGGCAACTTAAATTAGATGCCACTAATGCACTTGGTCTATCACCAGTGAACTGAAAAAATGTTCAAATAAATTATGATTTTCAGTACTTTCTGGTAATTATAGGATGCGAACTAAAGTTATTTATGTTTATATCATTACAAATTAGTGGATCACATTGCATTAGTATTTTTATTTTATTTTATGTTTCATTTGGTTTTCAGTTTTATTTGACAATACTGAGTGCCCTTTAAGGCCCTTTAAAGTTATCTCACAAGGCTTTCTGACTTTTTTTATATATGACATGCCGATTAGAGCATTTGGGAGGCGTGTCACTTCCTGAATGTATTTTAACATGATTTTTTTCTTCTAACAATGGTTCTGATGATGAACCACGAAGGAAGTTCTGATGATGTCTACAGGTGTAGACAAAAGCGCTTAACTGTATTTGTGGATTATTAAAAGTTCACTGATTTTGGCAGCTGCTTTACTGGTTTAAGCAAAAGTAACTCAAAAGTAATACACATTTAAGCTACTAGCTACTAAAAAAGTAATATATTACTATTACTTTGTTACTATTTTGAAAAAGTAGCTAGTTATATTGCTAGTTACTAGAAACTGTAATATATTACAGCAATATATTACATTTTGTAATACATTACTCCCATCTCTGTATACATCCATTGTTTCCTTGGCTACTTGTTTCTGATGGTAAAATAAATGACGAATATATGGCAGATTTTAGTCAGGGTTCTCCATGAATCTGTCTTTTGCAATTGTTAAGGCCATTTTTTAGCTCATTTGTAAGATCAAGTGTGTTGGACACATTTATTGTGTCATCTCCAATTATGTGAAATAAATGGCTACTTATATGGTGTACCTACTAGTTACTGAGATATCAGGTTGCCATACTTATTTTGATTGCTGTCAATTTATTGCATGCATTATTTATTGGTATATACTATTATCAAAAGTGTCTTTATTGATAATAGTATAAATATATATATATATATATATATATATATATATATATATGTGTGTGTGTGTGTGTGTGTGTGTGTGTGTGTGTGTATATATACACACACACACACACACATATATATATATATATATATATATATATATATATATATATATATATATATATATATATATAAAATGTGTGGTGTGGTGGAGTACTGTTTTTTCCCTTTCTGTGTTTTTATTCTATACTTT
Organism: Protopterus annectens; assembly: GCF_019279795.1. Classification (NCBI taxonomy): domain Eukaryota; kingdom Metazoa; phylum Chordata; order Ceratodontiformes; family Protopteridae; genus Protopterus; species Protopterus annectens. The sequence continues at coordinate 392,988,086 of NC_056737.1, read as the reverse complement.
TCAAAGGTCGTGTTCATGTATATTTTTATTTTTGGGTTTAATTATAGCCAATGTTTTGTTTTAGAGAATGCCAGCAGTATTCCATTGTCCTCGGAGATTTATCCCTTATTTGAGTTGGTCTGAGTACATAGTAATTCAGAGGTTATGGGGGTCGTACCCCTTCATCTGGTTTGCCCCCCAAAATATATTTAAAGTTACATTTTTTAACTTTTTTTCTTTTAGGTACTAATTTTTGTTGCTTTACTATATTGTAGCTCTTGCCATGAGTTGATTTTTTTATTGTTTATCTTGGTGTGCATGTGTGTAGTGTGATATGTGCTGGTACTATTTTATGTATAATGATAGAAAATTTGACAGTGGACATTTCTGAATGCAGCTTTAGCTGAAATTTTTATGACAGATTGATGTTCAAGAACAAGGACATTCATTAAGTTTATGTAGACCCGTGTGTGTGTGTGTGTGTGTGTGTGTGTGTGTGTGTGTGTGTGTGTGTGTGTGTGTGTGTGTGTGTGTGTGTGTGTGTGCGTGTGTGTGTGCGTGTGTGTGTATGTATGTATGTATGTATATATATATATATATATATATATATATATATATATATATATATATAGTGAGAGAGAGAGGGGGGGGAGAAAAAAAGAGTTCCAGTCCATAACAGCGAACGCCCTTTTTCATTTGTTTTCCAGCCTGCTGACTGCTTTCCCTGTGAGACTAGATTACAGAAAGGTCTGAAAATTTTCTGTTCCTCCATTGTTGTGCAATTTCGGAGTTAGTATAAGTAATTACCATGAGGTGTGGGGGTGACTTCCTCTAAAATGATCGGGCCTTTTCATTTGTTCCTTAAAGATTGCAATATTTGGCGAGAGAATCTCCTCTGACTACTCAATCCATGAAAACATTGATTTTCTTAACATTGACATGCTTATGTCAACAAACACATGCTGACACCCTACAGCATTTGCTCTGGGGACAGAGTTCTCAACTTTTACCAACAGAATTTGGAACAAGGCAAAATATAACTAAGGAAAAGGCTCTAAATTAGGGACACATTTTAAATGTTGGCACGGTTATCTTAGAAATTCTCAAAATGATTTCCAGTTTTAGGAGGAATGGAACAAAACTTTGAGAAACATTAGGGGGTGTCCCTATATAATATGGTCAGTTGACAGGTCTGTCCAGGGCTAATCCTCAGAACATGCAATACAAAGAAGACGTCCTCCACAAACTTACCTCTGCTAACTATATATATATATTAACTCTAAGATTGCACAATACCTGGATTAAAGGCATATTCCCCTACTCTGGGGACTGTCAGTTTCGCACATTTGCCAACCGTCTGCATATGTCAACCATACAGAGGTTAACAAAAGTAAAATTCACTTAATGCTGAGTGGCCCATATTTATACATATATATTTTTCTGCATATACCTGTACAGCACAAAAAGGTCAAACCATGCAGCAGTTGTTTCCAACTGTTTGGCCAGATTTTCCTGGAGAATGAAATATGTTTGTGTATTAAAAGGTAAAATGACTGCCATATTGAAAATTCCACAGTTTAAAAATGCAGTAATATAACTTTCATTATTTATTGCTTAAATGTCCTATTGTTACCACTTTCTTGAAATGTATAATGGAACATTAACAGAGAAGCTTCTAGAATGCATATTTCATATAGTTACTCATTTTTGCCTCCCTTTGTATTTGTTTTTATAGTACTTCATAATTTTACTGATAATTTGTCATTTCTGCTACCAGACTTCACCTGGAAACTTGGCCCCATGATGTAGAGGGATAAATCCCTAACTGCACTCTAGATGAACAGTGTTCAACTAGCAGCAGAGGTACTGGGGGATTAATCAGGGGAGAATGGGAGTGAGCAGCTAACAATAGCTCATCCGTCCTGACAGACGTGACTCACTGCACTGATGACACCTAAAGGAATGCAGGTGTTTCACTTGCAGTAAGGAGCCTAGTGTGCCCACACTACACAGTAGTGTACTGCTTAGCAGGGAGGTTGCATGTGCATGGGGTAGCAAGCACGAACCCTCCAAGAGTAGATGACTCTCCCTCCACCAAAAAAAAAGGGTCAATTAGCTCTTGCCCTGGTAAAGGAAAGAATGTCTCAGATGGGTAGAGGAAGGGGAGCACTGATCCAATCCTGAGGTGTCCAAAAAAAAAAAATCACCCTGTAAAATATGACTCTAAAGTACATGAAATTTGTCATTTCACCATTTGCACAAAAAAAATGTAGCATGGTCTGAGTTAGTGATAGATCAGGTGGATATAAAAGATCCTTTTGCACTTGTCGAAAAAGCAATAAATAAACAGCAACATCCTTAAAAGAAGTGTCAAAGTACAGCGGAAACAAAACAAATTTTACTCCCAGGACTGATGAAGTCTTTATTACATGATGAAAATGTACAAGCAAATAATGATTAATGTCTTATGTTGCAGTGTGCCCATAAAGGAGAGTTTTCTGTTCTGTTGTACTTACAAAAAATAACAGGGGAATTTCCCTGATGCCCTTTCCAAATTCCCCATAGTCAGTACGAATACCACCTTGGATACGCCTTGAAAAATAGGCTGACCTAGTGGGACTATACAGTTAACAAAAGGTAAATGTCTTGACCCTACCTAGTCTTCCTTCCCTTTATGTACCCTCAAAAGGACCATACTTAGTACCTCATTACACCTCTCTCTCCAATGTGTCTACTATGCATTTGCACAATTTTATACAAACAAAAAATGTTCATTGTTGACCTATTGAACTGTATCAATGTGAAATTGTTACTTAGCTTCTTTTTAATGCAACTTTAACTTTATGCATGTATCCCAACATATGTGAATCATTTTGCTATAACTGCTATTATATCAATATTGTTTAAAATTGTACTTGTTTTAAAATGTATTACTGGAGCTTTTCTCCTCTGGTCTCCACTGAAAATGGGCCACAAGCCCAGTTGGACAAACCCAGTTAACAAATGTCAATAAATAAAGAAATAAATAAATGGGTCTATATCACATAGTCAAAGTTTTATAACTTCAAGCATGGAATGTTCGAACCATTCCGTTCGAAGTTACAGAACTCTTTGCACCCCACAGCCCCCGCCACTTAAATATACCAACTCCGAGATCGCACCACATTGAAATGAATGGAAACCACCCCTTACAGAGATTTCCATTTAAACGCTTGAACTTGTACAAGTTCAAACTTATGGTCTCGACCATATGGGGTTCGAACTTGGACAAGTTCGAGTATGTGATAGGAACCCAAATAAACTATAAACAAGCAAATAAAAAAAAAGATGGCCAAACCAGCCTTATCGCCTGCTGTTACTACAACAGCTTTTAAAGTAATTTCACTTATGGTTTCATACAGAACACTTGACCTGGGACTAGACGCCACTTTTGAGCTCCACTTGATATATTGGTGCTTTTTTTCCACAACTATACTGGCCCACAAACCAAAATCACACAAGACAAGATACCTATTTAGCAGTAAGTCAGACAATAAATGTGAAAACATTTGATTAGATTGGTAAGACAGAAGGAGAATGTCAATAATAATGTACCTGACTGCCCTCCTTCTCCATAAAAAACTTCCAAAAGAGGCCACATCAGTAGATGATCAAGCAGATAACCACAGGCATGAAAGAAGCAGAATAAATGGAATATAAATCAGCAATACACATCCAGTTGCCAAATGAATGTTTGCTTGTGAATGGAGCTTCTTTTTATATCTGTTTTAGCCCATTATCCAGCTGATCATGAATTTCCTCCAATGCCTGATTTTCCAGTTTGGCACTCTCATCCTACCAGGAACATTAAGCAACATTTTCCCATTTGATGGGGATAGTGAGATTTGCCTTAGTGGAAGCCTACATGTTTTTCAATGAAATGATGGTAACAACTGGCACATTAGAAGGCTGTCACCCTTGTCAGGCACAGGATTTTTTAGCTTGCCTACTATTCACCTTCTAGTGGTTGCACAGCATATTTATTTATATATGTATGTATTTATTTATTTAACATTTGTTTATCGTGAAAGATTGACTGGGTCAGGAAACCATTTTCAGTGGAGGCCCAGGGAGAAAAGCTCCAAATGATACATGAAAGTTAAGACAATTTACATGTGCAAGATAAAAAACAACTATTAAAGCACACATTAATAAGAATTGAATAGTAAGTAAGTACAGAGGGGTAGATGCAATAATACATACAAAATAAGTACAAAGAGGTAGGTGTAATAATAAAACATGTACTAAATTAAAGTGAAGTGGTAGATTGCAAACTTTATATATATATATATATATATATATATATATATATATATATATATACACACACACACACACACACACACACACACACACACACACACACACACACACATCAGGTAGGAGTAAGGTAAAGAATGAGGATCAGAACATTAGATGCAAGTAGACACTTAGAAGGATGGGAAACTTAAGGGTGTAGAAATATGAAAAGTCTGTTATTCCAATATGCGAGTGGTTATTAGATGAAATTCCTGTTTTGGGGATAGAAAGGAAAGCCCCTAGAGATTGAATGGAGTTCACTTATTAGGGAAAGAGCAGGGGCAGTTCTGATGACATAGAATTCTTTTTTAGGGTGTGTTTGAAGTTGTTAAAGCTCTCAATGGTAGTAATGTCTGTTGGCAGAGAGCTCCAGAGCATGGCGGTGGCATGTGAGTATAGGCACTGTCCAGCTCTTTTGTTTGAAATCTAGACTGTTTGGAGTTGTTTGTTTTCAGAGCAGAGGGCCTTGTAGGTATGTAGGGTTTTAGGACAAATTTGAGGGCTGGGCAGCTATCAGGTGTATATATCATTTTATGTGCAGAAGATAGCTGAAATAGGGTTAGGTGTTGTCTGAGTTCGAGTCAATCTAGTTCTTTCAAAGCTAGGCAGTGGTGGGAATGTTAGGGGTATCCTGTGGCAAATTTGGCAATTTTATGTAAGCAGGATTGAAGCTTGAGTTTAAGAGAAGATTGTAAATTGGTGTATAAGGGTGCTGCATATAAGAGTGAGGGAAGCAAATAGGTGTTGGCAAGGGGTTTTCTGGTGGAGCTAGCCAAGAAATTATTTTGTCTGTAGAGTGTTCCTAGTTTGTGTGTTCTTTTAATGCTATTGCAGATGTGGTGTTCAAAGGTTAGTTTGTTATCTATGGTTACACCTAGTAGCTTAGCTGTGGGAACTGTTTCCTGTGGGAATATTTTAAAGTCAGATGAGACTGGTTTTGTCAAGAAAAGCAGGAGTATTTTTTTAGGATTTAAAAGTAGCTGGGCTTCTCTCACCCATGTCTCTATTGAGGTGAAGGTGGCTTGGGTGAGTTGCTGGAATTGTTGTATGTTACTGGAGGAGGAATTTATGGTAGTGTCATCTGCATATTGGATAATGGAGCTAAGGCATGTTGAGGTATGAAGATTGTTGGTGAAAACATTGAAGACTAAGGGTCCAAGTATGGGCCCTTGTGGTACCCCAGTTATGTTGGTTTGATATTGGGATAATTTATTTTGCCATTTGACACACTGTTGGCAGTTAGATAGGTAGCTTGCAAACCATTGGAGGGATGGTGAGTGTAGCCTATAATGGATAGCTGATGAAGAAGTTTGTTGTGGGACACTGTGTCAAATGCCTTTGATAGGTCTAGTAGTAAGACAGAAGTGATATTACCAGAGTCAATGGATTTGGACACAGTATCCATGAAGGAGATTAGGGCAGTGGTGGTGCTGTGTGATGGGCAAAAACCATGCTGGGTAGGGGTAGTTAGTTTGTTTTGGGTGAGGTGGTACAATAGTTGCTTGTGTATGCATTTTTCCAGGAGTTTGGAAAGAGGAGAGCAGATGGAGATTGGTCGATAATTGGATAGTTCAATGGAATTGCCCCCTTTATGTAAAGGGGTGATGACAGACTTTTTCCAGAGGTTGGGGACAATGGACTCTGCAATAGACTGATTTATAAGGATACTGGCAGGATATGCTATGGCTTCTGCAGCAAGTTTTAAGTATTCCAGGGAGAGGTTGTCAGAGGAGAGGGAGCATGGTTTTAGTTTTTGAAGTAGTTTTTGAATGAGAGAGGCAGGGACAGGTTTAAGAGAAAAGACGATAGAAGATGTAGGACTGGTTTGTTGGGAATGTGAAAGTTTTTTTTTTTGTTTGCGCATGAGTCTTCAAATAAGGGTAGGGGGGGATCAGAGAAGGGGCTAGAAGAAGTTGTGGAAGTGGGATTTGTTAACAGTTGCTTTTATAGATAAGTAAACTACCAGGTTGGCTTTTGGTGAGGAGGCATGATATGGTGATGGAGTTGAGCTGGGGCCTGGCCTAGCAAGAGAGTTTGAGTTATGTTCCAAAATTTTTTTTTTTTTTTTTTGATTTTTGAATTGGATTTTTTCTTGTTTTTTAATCTAAGTTTTTTTTTTTTTTGTTTGTTTGTTTTAGCTGCTGTTTATATTTGATTAAGTTGGCATCAGATTTGTTATTGTGCCATTCATTCTGTGCTATATCTCTATCTTGTAGAAGTTGTTTGGTATTTTATGATAGCCAGGGAGCATGGGTAGTTTTTATTCTTTTGGTGCAGAGGGGGGCTAGGCTGTCGAGTGTGCTTAGAAATATATTGTTGAAGTATTCAATGGCATCTTCTAGTGGTAGTGTTTTAAGTGGGTTCCAGTTAGTGTGTTTTAGGGTTTCGTTAAACTTTTGCTGGTCAAAGTTTTTAATTTTTCTGGTAGATTTGTATATGTGGGTTCTTGTAGTTTGTGGTATGGATCTATATATGAATATGGGTTGGTGGCCACTAAGAGTATTGGGTAGAGTGTGGGGAGTAGAGCATTTGTCTAGATTAGAAACAAATATCCAGTCAAGAGCTGCACCTAGGGTATTGCTGTTATGCATATGGGTGGCACTGGTAACGAGCTGGGTATAACCATAGAGGTTTATGCTATTAGCAGGGGAGTCAGTCATCACATCCTGCCAGTTAATGTTGCTATCTCCCATAATTATAGTCTCATTATTAATGTTTTCAGAAATCCAAGAGAGGAAATCTTCCAAAGTTTGGTTGTTTTGCCCAGGGGGGTATATATATATATATATATATATATATATATATATATATATATATAGAACAACAATGCATAGTTGTTTTGTTTTGTTAATTTATAGGGTTCTGATTAAAATTTCAGCATTGTTAAAAGTTGGTGTTTCTTTAAAGAAAGGTGAGATTGTGATGGAGTTGGGATAGATTAATGCTACCACAACACCTTTTCTGCTGGTTTTGTCTTTTCTGAGTATATTATAGCCTGGAGGTGTTATTTCAGTATCATGGATATGGGTTTTAGACAAGTTTCAGTGAATACTAGGATATCTGGTGTGTATTGACTTAACCAAGCATGAAATTATGTGGTTTTGTTACAGATACTATGTGTATTTAGGGTTGCTATAAGAATATTTTTAGTGTTTAGGCCTTTAGCAGAGGAACCTGTAGTTGGGGGCCCTGGGTTAGGGTGGATTTCCCCACACAGAGACAGAGTGTGTTGCTTGGAGAGGTAATGTTTGAGGTATTGGGTAGGCTTATTGTTGCGGAGTATTATGCAGAAGATAGGTTTACTAGTGATTGTGTCTGGAAGGATTTTTAGTTTTGAAAGATACATAAGGTGATATTGAATTAGGTTGGCTGATATGTTACTAAAGCTTTTTGTGGTGATGTCATGATGTAGAGGAAGAGTAGAGTATGCAATTGTTGCAGTGGTTGGGGAATGGTTTGTGGAGGTGATGTAGATTAGGAGACTGATATATAATGCTGGAAGAAGGTTAGGGAGACGGTAGCACAATTTTAGTGACATGGTGTTTTGAGTTCTAGAAGGTAGGGGTAGTGGACTGGGTGGTAGAGTGCTGATTGTGAAGCTTTAAGGTGGAGCTGGGGTAGTAATGGGTGGAGTTGTGGTATTGATTGGATGTATGGAGGCAGGAGTGTTTGTAATTGGACAACAGGCTTTAGGGGTGGAGTAACTGTGGGCATTAATTTAGGGAAAGCAGGGGTGGGTGGGAATGGGGGTAGGGTATGGGAGTTGAGTGAGCCCAAGCAAAGCAAGGGCGAACAGAGGGGCTTGAGCAGAGCCCAGAGGTAAGCACAGTCCAGAAACACTCAATAAAAGCTCTTTAACAAAAAATGGCTTTGTACAGTTAAAAGTAAGACAGATTTTTTATTGTGTAATACTACCAGGTAAGAAATGTCTTAAATCAGGCAGATTAGGCAGATTAGTTCAGCATTTAATAGACATAAGTTTGTTGAAACTAACAGAGTCTTAAAATTCTTGAGATTAAGGATTCTTAAGCTTAAAAAATGGAGGGGGGGGTTCCTTGCTATCGAGCTACTGTACAGTGTACTGACTTGCTAGAGAGTAGATCATGCCTTAAATAAGTCTATTTTAAAACATAAAACTAAGCAAACACACTTTGCAGATAAAAAGAGAGATGCTGCAAGGTGAGAGATAGCAGAGCTGTATGTTGAGTGATGTTTTGTTGCAACCAGTTATTCACTATGTAGGGCTTTAAACAGTGCACTGGCAGTATGGATAGGAAAAGACATAAAGCTTGGCTGATAGCTGAGGACAGAAAAAAAAGAAAAAAAGAAAACTTGTTAGCAATTATGTTGTTTAACACATGAAAGATAGATGAAGGTATTTTAGAAAGGACAGAAAAAAATCAAATAAAAACACAAACTGTTGAGATTTCCACATTAGCATTCATTCTAGCACAGTAGTACAAATATAATGCTACAAAAATTAGATTCAAAATGTTGCTAAAGGGTAGCAATAAATATACTTAGAAAAAACATAGTTAACAAAGATGTGCAAGCAGGGTGAAATTTATTACATTCCTCTGAACATAGCAGAACACACTGCCACAGCTAGATACCAGGTTATTGTAGCTGTTGCAGTGAGCATTATTTGCTAAAGCATAACTGAAATCTATGACAGGAAAAAAATAAGAAGTCACTAAGAGTAGGTAAAAACAGTAAACAAACAATTTGATTAACCAGCGGATAAAACACACATCAAGATAGCTTACTCAATGGTAACACAGCTAAAACTACTGTAGCTGAAACTGGTATTAAGTGTACATGCAGCATTTACATTAGTAAGTTTTAAAACACAGAGCAGGCATCTAGTCAACAAGTCTAAGTAGCCATAAATCATAAAACTGCTGTAGTTGAACTAGGCAAATTATTCAGTGCAGCAGTTACATTAGTCAGTTTTAAAACACAGAGCAGGCAGTTAGTCAACAAGTATAAGTAGCTGTAATCGCAAAAATATGACAAAAGTTGTAAAGAAATTACAGAGCAAGCTGAGAGAACACAGTTAAGGAATCAGCAGCAAGGAAGAAAGCTTCAAAATAGAGCCTGGAGTCCCAGTACATAATATCACCTCCTGCAGAGGTCTGATAGGTGGGATGGGGGTTATGAAAGTATTGTGGAATATGGTTTCAGCAAGGCCAGAAATGACATACCATGAGCATGTAATTTCACATATATGTCCTGGCTTTAGTGTTCACACTCTGCTAGGCAGTCTGAAAGGGACAGGACTTTGGCTTATATATGAACCAGCACAAGTCCTCCAATAGATGGTACTCATCTATAGTGACTATGCCACCTCCCTCCTGCTGGGATGAATGAGCCATTGTTGTCTACTCACTCCCTTAACTCCTCAGGAAGCTATTCAAGTGCCTGGCTCTAATAAGTGTACTCAGGTCAATGACACAGCTGTCAGGTCTCCATCTCTTTGTACTAGTGATTACAGTTTATAGCTCATAAAAGCCTACTTGTTTTTCAGCAAATATTTCTTATACAATTAAAAAAACTAAATGGAAGAAAAAACAGTGTGCAAGGGTAGACTCTTTCCAACAGCTGTAATACAGTTTTGATGGCAGGTTTGAGAAAGATTTGAAACATAAGAAATTTAGATATTTTTTGACAGATAAGGCTGGCTAACTGGCCAGAGAAACATGGCAACATCAATTTACTTCTGTTTATATATATATATATATATATATATATATATATATATATATATATATATATATATATATATATATAGACTTCCAAAAGGTCTATATTCCAGCAACATTTACAGTCACTGATATCATGGTTAGATTGGTTAGATTCAAGAAAGTAGACAAAACTTCACTTTTATCTGAAGGAATATTTACATGGCAAAGGAAAAGTTTACTTTTAGAAAATAAAATAGTACATGACCGCAGCTGTCAAAGTTATCTAGTCATTGATAGAATTAAGTCAGGCACCTTAAACCAAACAGGAGTATCAGAATGTATTGTTAATAGTATTATGAAAGAAGCCATGCTTTTATAAAGAGTGGTGATGGAAATGTTCCATTAGCCATAAATAGGTTGTCCCTGTGATTCAAAAAATGGAAAAATAAACCATGAAATTTTGTTAGCAAAATAGTGGAGGTTCTGTGCAACCAAGTTACTTAGTTGCCCCTAAGACTAATATAAACAGACTTTAATATACAGTAACATTAACTGCAGTACGAGTTTTACATTCGAAAGACATTCGAAAGGTAAGTCGTGTCTGCAAGGAACTGAAACAGCTTCTCACAGTGGAATTCAAAACATTACTATACACATTTAAATCTTCAGAACATTTGCAGTGTAAGTAAAAGTCAGTATTATGTAAACCTACAGACTATATAAGTCAAGAAGCCAAGAAGAAAGATAACAGAACTTCCTCTTTAAGAGAAAGTCATCTATATTCTCTGCTAGGCAGACAAACTGAGGCTCAGTATGTTAGAGAGTCTTACAGTAAAATGGAATTTTGGCACCATTTGCATCTCCATTTTATTTCACTGTATGGATTAGATGACATTGTTGGTTGTCATCTTGCACTTATACTTTGATTTCAGTGGAGTAGAGCATTGGTGTGTTGTTTTCCAGCTCTTTCTAATGTTCCTGTATTATTTCAGGGCTGCACTTTATTGGATCAATGACTAGTTCTGCTAGTACCTTCTTTCAAAAGCCTCTTGATCAAGAGCTGGTCTAAAGCCAAAGATCCTTTCTGTGTGCATCTGGATTCCCTCCCCCCATTAAGAAACCATTTTTGGACCCTTGTAAAATGGAAAACTATACACCTATGAGTCACTGAATTATTGTATAACGTCTGGTGCAGCCTCTGATTAATATTAGGGCCTGTAAATGATAAGTAGCATCTTTTAAATCCAATGTGACATATTTCCAGGAAGAGTATTGATAAATATTCAGTCTTTGTTATTCATGTAGTCTCTGACTGTGGTTTTGGACTATATGAAGTTAAGAACTAGTTTGAACTTTGAAGTGCAAAGTTGCCTTTTTTGCTGCAAAGACCAATAATTTTTGTTTATCTTGCCTGGTGGCTACATTCAAGTTTCATTTACAGTGATCGTGATTTTATTGTTTTTTTTATGACAGGTACTTCTTATTTGGTTTCCATCCTTTTTCTTGTATCCCAAACCCAGTGTTTAACTTTTGTTGGCATTTGGAGGAGACACAGGGGAGGGACCATTCAACTATCTGCTGTGTTAACAAATTTAGGGTGGCAGCCTAATTTTTGTTAGGGCATTTTCAGCGTCACCCTGTGGTGAAATCTCATATTGACAGGTGTTCCCCTACCTATTATATGATACCTGAGGAGGCTGCCTACCACCACAGGCCTATAGCAGGGCCTCACATCTAGCTGACCCTGTACAGGGTGTTATATCTGAGTGTAAAGTATTTTTTTAACACACCTGCTGCACTTGCTCATTTGTTTCATGACTTTGTTATATTCTGACTTTAGAGACAATTTTGCTGTGGCTTTTCCACTAGACTTCTCCTCTAGGTGGGGCAAAATAGGGAGTGTAGCTTTTTATTTTATGCCCACCCTAAAGGTGGCTCAAATTTTCCAGGTCTACCCAGTCTTTTGAAAGTGTCCTGGATAAAGGAAAAAGATCGGAGTTCTACTAACTTACTAAAGAGTTCACTAAATTTTTCAGTGACTCTTTGTAAGAGCACTCACATTTGTATGTAGGCGTGGCTTCAACATGTGTATATCAGCAATGAATCTGTGGCTCTTAGAATGGACTTCCTCACAATTATGAGGGATGTAGTGTTTTTCTCAGGTTACTTCCTCTGCTACCCATAATAAAGGCCATTCTTTAGACTTGATATTTAAGCTGAGCATGATGACATCACACCTGTTGGTGGGCTGATGTCTTGGACTGAAAACTACTTCATCCACTTTATGTTGGAGATTTTTATCTAAGAAATACTTGCTGCTGGAAATCAAACAGTCCAAAACCAAGCTGCAAAACCTTCAGGTGTTGCTCAAAAAGTGCAGTACAATCCAGTAAAAGTGTAAAACACAGGTTTAATCCAAGGAATACAGTACAATCCAGTAAGCGTATAAGCACTTTTGTTTCAAACCCTTTAAAACTTCATTTCCCTATTATACACATCCCTCAAGAACATATGTATTGTCATTAAATTCATGCCCTAGTATACATGCTGTTTTAATTGTTGTGCTATTAAAATTAGTTCATATGGTTGTCATGCACAGTTTGTTTGTCTTTTCGGCTTTTCCCGGTAAGGGGTCGCCACAGCGGAACTCTTGTCCGCTAATGATTGGCAGTAGATTTTTATGGTGCCGAGTTGCCTTCAGTGAAGGCATGCCCATTCACGCATGTCTTTCGGAGGCCACTCGACCGTGGGGAGGACATGCAGACTCCACACAGAAGGCACTCCTCGCACACTAGCTGAGAATCGAACAGGAGAACCTCTTGCTGTGAGGCAATAATGCAACCGCTGTACCACCGCGGCTTCCACATGGTTGTCATGCACAGTAATCTTTATAAATAAACCATTAATGATAATAATAAAAGTAAAAGTAGCAGAAAAATCCTTATCAGATCTCCCAATCTCAATTTTTAGCTGATCCAGTATGCTAATTTGCAAAATGAAACCCACAGATGATCAATCTCTTCAATTGGATTAACTCCTGTGAAGGTGTGATGTAACAGATGTAGAGGACTTAGTTTTTGCCTACAGTCATGTTTTTAGTGATGTGCTGAATCATTACTCCCAGCCCACACATGCCCAGTCTTATGATCATGACATGTAGCCCATAAGATCGGATGGGCAGAGGTTACACCATCAATGCTGATTTACCTACTGAGGGACAACTGCAGGCATGTTGAGTATTATTTTTTCTGTCATACAGAAATCTACCATAAAATGGTACTATTTTTATCCAGGGAGATACCTTCTACATCTAAACAACCATCCAAGCTCCTATGTACTATTGACAGGTTGTACATTCCAATATGTCTTATCAGTCAGAAGGCATCTCCTGTCTCTCTGGGTATGATACATCTGCTTGTTTTTTTTAGACAAGACTGAATGCATTAGATAGGAATGCTTATGTAGCTTTTATGCAGTTCTTCTGAGATTTCTAATGAGTTTCAATAATCCTTTTTGTCTGCATCTGGATGTTTTTCTGTCAATTTACACATCTCAGCTACTGTGAGGTCACTGGGAATTAGATGATTTTGAGCAGCATCCATTATCCTGTGATCTAGATCTAATTCCATTCAAACTGGTAAAGTCATGCCTAGATGTCCAGTTATTTTCCAAATTATGTAGTCTTCCCTAAGAATGATGAGGTCCACCTAATTTGAAAGAGACTTTAACTACTCCCACCATTAAGAAACCATTTTTGGACCCTTGCAAAATGGAAAACTATACACCTATCCATAACCTCCATCTTGTGATGAAGTTACTTGAAAAGACAGTTGCAATGCAGTTTAATTCACTTTTAGTCTTCCTTTACCCCCTCAGTCCTTTTCATTCTGGCTTCAGTAAATGGCACAGCACTGAATCTCATTAGAATAGTGAACGATCTTCTTGTGCTGAGACGTCAATAGTATTTCTCATCACAGTCCTCTTTTATTTCTTGATGGCATCTGACACTGCAGCTCATGGGATCCTGCTGAAGTACTTGGCATTTCAATCCGGATTGTCTTCCAAAACCAAAGGAGTTCCTTTGTATGTTTGTGAGGCATAAGTGAGACCCTCAGAGCAGTGAGAATTTAAGTGCAATTACAGGGAAATATTCCTGAAACTGCTCCATCTGAGGTTGTCTCAGAGTATTCCCTTTTCTTCGAGGTATAACAATCTCAGAGTCAGTATATATATGTAGCAGGGCTGTAGGATACGCAGCTCCCCCACACAGGGAGGAGGGGATGCAAAGGTGCAGTGGGGCTTGCCCCTTTCAAAAATATGCCTTTTAGGTATAACACCAAGTTTTGCTCTTTGCTATGGTGTTCTGTGAATTGTATTTACTTTTTCCTAGAGTATGGGGACTCACATTGAACAGTCACAAAAATCTAGTATAGCACGATTCCAAAGTCCTAGGCTGATTTATCTGTTGGTTTCTTATACTTTGGCACATAATAAATTCTCTCTCAAGCTTCCTTCTAAAATGTGGAGTCCATCAAAGCTCCATCCCTGAACCTTTATTATTCACACTTATTTATTTATTTTATTTCATTTAACATTTGTTTACCAGGAAAGTCCAACTGGAACAGATCCCATTTTCAGCAGAGGCCCAGGGAGAAATGCTCCAGATGAGGTATATATTAAATTGTTGAAAGCTCGCTTTGACAAACGGCATTTCAGTGAAAATGCCATTCGTCGAATTCCACTCCTGTGGGGGCTGTGCCCCCACACTCCCTGCTACTTATATATACCAACTTCAAGATCGGACAAATTTTCCAGTCTTCACTATACCGCAATCTCAAAATGATCACTCTGACAAACGGCATGTTCGATATAAGTGCACCAAAAATGCCATTCGATGAAGTGACTTTTTGATGATCTAATACAAACCCTCCAGATGCCTGTCTTTGGAATCTGCTTTGAGTTGGCAAAGTTATTCAGAGATGTTTGTATTATCCCTGTTGTGTTAATAATATTCAGCTGTATCTCTTTCCTTCAAAAACATGTGTAAGAAGCCCTGTCAGCCCTTAAGGACAAGTAAGTCAGTTACTTATGAAGCAGAGAAAATTGAGGCAGTGTTTTTACTTCCTGATATTAATAGTCTAGCCTTGTGCCCTACTATTTTATGGGTTGAAGGGGTGTAATTTATGTTGAATGTGCACAGTCATATTATTATTAATCTGAATGATAAGCTGATACTGAGGGACTAGGTGTCACTCATAGTTAAATCATCATCTCCTTCCATCTTGGGGGGTCTCATCAGTATTACACATGTGATGTCACCCAAAGACCCTGCTAAGGTTGTGCATTTGTACATTTCCTTGCTGTTGAAACATTAAAATCTGCTTGACATCAGTGGCCTAAGGTATATGCAGGTAGTACAGAATGCTGCTGCTGATCTTATAACAAATTCCAGGTATTTTATCACATCACCTTTGTGTTGTACAGCCTGCACCTCTAGAGTGCAGAGTAAGATGCTTATATTTACATATTATATTGAGAAGCTGATGGTTTACTACCAGCTCTCTCATCTTTTATGTTCCACAGACAGGGGACTGGTAGTGATTGCCATGGTTAGACCTACAACATTCAGAATTTAGTCCTTTTTCATTCCAGACCTTGACCTGAGCATCCTGTTTCAGTACCTTATTTGTTGAGGCATTAAATTACCATTTTTTTGTTTTGTTTTGTTTTTTAAGAGGTCCCTTAGAATTTTATTTTGAAACATTATACTTTAATCTGCATCTTTTTCTAGCTGATTCATTGTGTACATAGATTTTAAATACATTTAAAACAATGATCGACTTTTTATTACACTGTTTTACTGTTTTTAATTATAGATTTTGTTCTATTTCTGTTATTGGGTTTTTCAGAGCTGCACTAAGCTTAGATAAGCTTATTTAAATAAACTATACTAAATGGACTGAATTTTGCTACTCATTAAAGTGAGAACTGTATCACAAAGCTACTCCCCCCATGGGTTTGCTTAACACATTCAAGACCAAAGCATTAGATAGAGGATGGTACGTTAAGGTACAAAGAAGTCAATCACATGCTTTATTACAATAAAATCAAATAAAGGAAGGTTTAACTTACAGCAGAGTACTATAGACTTAGAACACAGATTGTGGTCTACCAATGCTGGTGACTTCACTCTTACGTTTACCACCTGTCCCTCTTTGTATGACTATACAGGACATTCCCTATCTTGGAATTGCATATTATGAAAGGTATTTCCTAAGTATCTAAATAGTTGCAAAAGTTGTAAAATTATTTTTTATTGAAACCCGATTAATGTTATATGAAACAATAAAAACTCAAATTCGCAAAGAGTAAAATGGTTCTTTTGGCAAAAAGTAAGGTCCAGACATTTGCACTGGTTGTTGATATGGTTTGTCTTGAAAAATGTTGTTTTCTTAAAAAAATCCTACTTTAGGCATTTGAAAATGTGGCAGCCCTACTCTTTCTCTCTCACTGTCCAGACAATGTAAGGTGTAGCACTTGGGGAATGATGAACATAAGTATATACCTTTTCCATTAGTAATAACAGGAGAACAGAACAATGGGATAAATCCAGTGTTATTGTTTTGTTCATATGTCATGTTATTCAATGTTTGCAATGCACTGGAGAAACTGAAAAAAAAATACAGGTCAAATTGTGAGTGTTCAAGTGTACTCAGAAACCATGACTAACAATAGTATAATTATTATGTGCAGAAAATGCTAGTGTAGTTCAGGAACTGGGTCTAAAACCTAATTAAAGAGAACCAAAAAGGTAATTATACACAGCTGGGAAGTTATGCACATCGGTGTTAACACAAAAATCTCAAGCTTCCACTGAGGACGAGGAGTCTTGAAATCATTTGTCTTCAAACTGGCACAGCAGGTAGCAGTAGCACTAAAGAATATTTTTGCGCTGAACAGGTAATTAAAACCTAATGAGCCAGCCATTTAAAGTACAGCAGTTATTAGAAACAAATGTAAAACCATTGGAGTTGCATCAATTATGACTTTTATTTTCCTTTTGTTATTCAGGATTTTATTATATATGTTCCTACAAAGACCTACTAAATGTCATTATACCTGCAGCAATTACTTCACAGTGTCTCTCAGACCTCGCTAAACAAACTTTCATGATGTCACAGATGGTTGTCATGACTAACAAAATGATATCATAATAAGATAGAGAGTATGAGGAAAAACTGTTTGCATCCCTCTGCGCTATCCTGTATATGTTTCCACAGTCTTTGGTTGTTCCAAAAACAGCATTATCTTAGGAAGTCAAATTTTTATATCAAGCTGATAAAAAAATTCACAATTACTTGTCTGTCTGTCTGTTTGCAAATATATTATTTTTCAGACAAGAGCATTTCCACATCCTGCCATTTTATATGATACTGTTAAGTAGGTGTCTTGATTTTTTAGGGCTAAGATGTTGAAAACATGACTTTCTGAAGTGGTATCTTAAAAGGAAAACTCTTGGATAACTGTAAACAAGGCATGTACATTTTGGAAAGGAAGACATTATTAAAAAGACATTTTCTAACAAAGAATAATGTATAAATACCTTTACAGACAATACACTAGTTGAAGTGCAGTTATTCATATGTATTTGGGCAGCATGCAGGTTCAGAAGCTGGCTTCAATAGTGTTATCTCTGGAACAGAAGGTAAAACTTCTTCAGTATAGAAAGAAAAATAACTTACTGTTAAGTAATGCTCAACAACTTAGCAGGTCATACATATAGATTATGTCATTAGAATCACATGCAAGCATTTCAGGTAGTATTTTCGGGATCACTTATGCTGACCCAGTCATGGGCACAACTGACGGTACAAACGTGTGAACAGTCCTGATACTTACATGTTCATTAGAGAAAGAGACAAAGGCACATCATCCATGGAAAGCTGAGTTTCAGATCTGCTCTGACCTGAAGTAAAACAAAGTTACACAGAATTCCAAGCACAGCACTAAATTCATGAGGACATTTTTATCAGAAGGTGCAGCAACAGAAGAATATCCTCAAGAGCAGATTATACCTAGACAGCAGACAATTCAGTAGTTCTTTTTGGGTGAATTGAAATCTGAGTATCACTGCATCACTGATCGGGAGATGGCTCTTAACACAGGCTCAGAAGGGTTGATTTCTCCATATCTCAGAATTCTCAGCAAGAGGCATGGCTAGATAAGACACATATGTATGCACACACACACACACACACACACACACACACACACACACACACACACACACACACACACACACACACACACACACACACACACACACACACACACACACACACACACAGGCACTTACAAGTCACTGCTTCAGATCCTGCTAAAGTGAAACAAAAGTGCTTCAGAATTCTTGGCTCTATGCGATAGACTGGTAAAGCACTATGACCCAAATTATTTGTGTTTCAACAAGCAGCCTGAGCATGGAGGAACTGAGAAGGGGAGGGGAGACATGACAGGCCAATTCTAGCTCACTGATCTTGTGTGTGTGTGGGGGGTCTCTGCTAGTAGCAAGTTTAGAGTCCACCATCATCAGATACATGGTATGCAGCTCAGTGATCAAGAATGTGTGCTTGGTTTTGCCAGTTCAGTAATGGCTGCTTCTTCTCTGCATTTGCGTAAGTACACATGCACAGAGGAAGGTATTACAAACTCTCATGGTGATGAGCATGCACATGTCAGCTGCCACAGATGACAGGTCATATTAAAAAGACATTTAGCTCTGCATCATGAATGATGCAGCCTTGTGAGCTGAAGGTGATCAGATAATTTTGTGGCCTGAAGACCAAGAAGGAATTAAACTGTCTGTTCTGAAACACTGGATAGCTCCAGACTAAGAATGTTAATCCTGACCTTCAGCTTGCATCCTGCTCCTGAGCAGAATAGACAGAAGATGCTAACCAAGGAACAAACCACCTGCCTGCCTGCATGAGAGCTCCCTACAGTCAGCTCATGTCTCATCTACTGGCAGGTCCCCACTGGATGAGAAAGAAATGGGCACAGGACCTGTGAGGGACTGATGGTTGTAGTCAAGGAGGCAACAAGTACCAAAATAAATTCCTCAAGTGTTCTACTCCAAGAAAATAGTGCCTGAGCTGCTCATCCTTATCCAAGGCATGACTTATAATGGGTCAATCTATGCATGGAAGGAGGTCACCAGAAGTTTAATTAGTTGAGGAACTAATGATTGGATCTTCTCTCTCTTCCTAACCAGATCTCAATAGATTGAATGGCCTCTGTTCTGCATTCTAAGGTTGTTAATTCCACTCTAATCATTTCTGTCCTTTTTTTTCACATATACAGAAAAACATGACTCACTTTCATTAGTGCAGGGTAATAAAATCTCTCTGTGTATGTCTGAATATGGATTTCTTGCAACTATAGAACCTTTGATAAGTGTTAGCATCTACATCCGTTTATAGGGTTGCATGATCCAGAATTACTTCATGAGTACTATGCATGCTAAAATAAATAACTGCGCCATCCAGGCTGCTGAAACCTTTTTGAGAAGACCTGCCTCAGAAATAATGCAGACGATGCTTATTTTAATGCAACAGAAGAAAAAATAGTCATAATATCAATTCATAATTTAGTCAAACACAGACTATATGAAGCATTATCAAACAGTGGGATTATTTGGGGATTGTGCTTTGAAAACACTGTGTAATGTGTGCAATATTAGACATATCTTTTTACTGCTTCTGAGTTGGACAGAAATGAATACAGAGTGGTTGGAGAGGAAGATAAGAAATGCCTGTCTTAGGTGTTGAGACCATTAATCTACTATGTGATGCAGGTAAGTGCAGCTGATGGGTCTATATTAGAACACCGAACATTCAAAATGTCGAGTGTTCTAATATCGAACCATATGAATTGAAAATTTAAAACATTGAACATTCAGAACAGCAAATTTTTTTCCTAGGGAAAAAATTTGCTGTTCCAAACCACATACACACAACACATACACACAACACAAGCACACCAAACAAACAGCAATCCACACACATAGACCTAAACTCTTACACCTAACCCTACACTAAACTATACATAAACTATACATACACCACTAACTATCCACTTACCTTAACCCAAACCCTAACCCTAAGGTCCATCACTATCGCACAGTCACTTCACCCGCACCCTAACCCTAACTCACCTACCCCGCCCTAACCCTCACATCCACACAATTGCACACGTACCTGAACCCGACCCGTAACTTTCCAACACAGTGCTGAAACTACTGAAGCAACAGAAATGGACAACCAAATTCTTTCCCTAGGAAAAAATTTGTTTTTCTGTTTCTTCAATATTTTCAGCGTTCGCTGAAAAGGGGTCGATATTAGAACTCTCGAAATTTTGAACGTTCAGTGTTTTGATATAGACCCCAGCTGATATGGCATATATGTGGTTGGCCACCCTTGTGACAGTATGTAGGACAGTACTTATAAAAAGGTGACAGAAAACGGGCCAACATACTTGTATCAGTTGATGTGTTTTGGTATACAAATACTAGAAATGTCTAGCAATGTTATTTTAGTGAAGCCTAGCATACCAGCTAGGCACCAATACCTGGCATTTTGGCCTTTCAAGTCTTACCTAGTGTTCTGCCTGTGAAGTAGACCCACTCTTCCTAACATAATGCACAACTTCAAATATCTAATTCTCCCACCCTTAGATGGAATTAAAGGGGGAAATGAATGGCAGTCTCAGAGTCTCACCCCTGGAATCAGTGTGGTGTTGATCCTCAGGCCTCTGGCACTCCTCAAGTATTATAGGCCATTGGGGAGAGTCCTTTAAGGGTAGACCATCATTTGTTTCATCTGAATCGCCACTCTCAACCAGGAATTCATTGTCAACAAAGTGACTCATGCAGGCATGCAACAATTCCTATTGCACTTACTTGTGCTTAATGTCATTTGTACATGACAAATAGTCATTCTTTCTGACTCAAATATGAGATGAAATTATTCTACACCCTCTTCATCCTCTTCTCAAGGGAGGACATCGTATCTCAGGTTAATCTGCTGTATTCCTGAGCCAACTCTACCAAGTTCACATATCTGTTCCAGAACTTGGATTACTAGTGGTACAGTTAGATGATTTGCTTCTACACCACAGACAATCTGCAGGACAACAAATGTTGATTATTTTTCCATTAAGTAAATTTTCAAGCTGTATACTTAATGCAGCTGAATAAAAAAATGCCTCAAATTATATTAAAATCCTTATTTGAGGAACCCCTCAAAAGGACTGCAAAAAGATACTCATTTTATACAATAACCACCAAGACATCACCAATGCCCTCTATACTCATTTCCTCAGCCTCTCTCTTCCATGCACACATCTCTGAAGACTTCACCAATATCTTCCACTTCATTCACTGCATTTCATTTACCAGGTAAGACCCAGTGGGAAAAAGTACTTACAGAGGAACTTGGGGTAAATAATCCCAATTAAGTTAAACAAAAGAGAAATTCTATGCATACCCTTAAGCTGTGAATATAAACTATTCATGGCATCTGCTTCAGCAAGACTGGGGCAACTTGTACTAGAACATACTGATCTTGTACAGTGTCACTTTGTTTAAGGATGGACAATGTTGCCAACTTCATAAATATCAAAATGACGTCACCTAAACCTGTATCTCCAACTGTATAGTACCTTTACCTACCACATACCTGATCCATCTGAATAACGCGCTTATCCTAAACTGTGATTCAGCTTACATCATTACTTCTCTAAACCCAATCTGCACAATACAGTCTCCTCTTTCATCTTACTAGTCACTGTTAGCTTTCCTAACCTGCAGCTACTACTGCCCATAACCTAACCTAACCTACTACTATTAACTAACTATTACTAACTATTACTAACATACCACTACTACTCCTCTTGCTTTAATTTTGTTCTCCCTTTTCTATTCAATTTATGTAACTGTACATATATTTGGTTTGCTAGATCTTCTATGTAAATATTGTTCATCAGATTTTCTAAGCTTACTCAGAAGTGTAAACCATTGTTATTTGTATACTGTCCATTGTTTTTGTTAGTTTAGGATGCAACGCAAGCTGAGTCTGTAATTGGCCATTCTTTGATCAGTGTTCTACCCATGGTAAACAAATTTAAATAAATAAATAAAATCATCAGCAATTATATATGAATCTCAAGAAAACAGAAGTAGCTTTTTTGATGAGCTTAGATCTTGAAAAGACATTTGATCGAATGGAATGGCCTTACCTTAAACAAGTGTTATCAAGATTTATTTTCCCTTATAGTCAGTTAATCTTCTAATCAATATTTATGAAGTTTGAGTTTGAAGATAAAATGCATATGGGTCTTTCTACCCCATTTTTTTGTCTATGAGAACCAGGCAGGGATGACCTCTCTCACTTTTGTTGTTAGCTTTATATCCTGAACCACTAACACTTGGCCTATGAAATTCTGATCTAAGGGGTTCCCAGTTATTTTAACAGCATATAAAGATATCAGTATATGCATATGATATTTTAACGTTTTTAGTGAATCCTGAACAAGAAATGGCTAAATTATTTCAATTGTTACACAAATTTTAGCATCTTTCTGGGCTATAAAATAATCAAAGATAGAACAAGGGTGGTCTCTATTAATGTTATTTCTTCAGGGAATTTGCTTGGACAATGTCTGTACCTGTGGGAAGCATAATATATTAAATCCCTGGTAATACAGTGTGGTCCACCCCTCTGTTTATCAGTGAAGAGAATATATGCAAAGCTCCTAAACAGAATTAAAGATGTTTAATCCTAGGCAACAATTCCCTCAATTAGCTCAGAGTAGAACTGGGTGGCAGCATCTTTTTTCAGCTCTGTCCTTAAAATCTATTACTGACAGGAAAAAATTAAAAAATATTGATCGTGGACAGTTCAACTTTGCTGGAATATCCCAACTAATGGTATAAGAAGTCTACATAAAAAAATTGGCATTTTCTACAAATATTCCTGTCAAAAATCTGAAGAGAAAGCATCAGGACTAGAGAAAGGATGAACTTCACAAAAAATACTATGTCCAACCAAAAAATGAAGAAAGATTTACAATCATTATTAACAACAATGCAGGACTTGTCACTGAAATTTGACAAAATGAACAAGAAACTGGATACTTTCCAAGAGAATAGTAAAAAGCAAATCCAACAACTACAGGAATTGACAAAGCAACAGAACTTGAAGATAGAAAATATGGAAGAAACATTAACTGATGTAGAAAACAGAATTTCTGACTATGAAAAACATATTGACACACTAAATAGACAAAATATTTCACTAATAGACAAAATTGAAGATCTAGAAAATAGATCCAGATGCAAAAAATCTCTGGATTTATGGAATACCATAAGGAACTGAGTGTAGTAATATGGTGAACTTTCTTAATACATGGCTTCCATACATTTTAAAGCTTCCACATGCTCTCTTCTATGGGATTGAAAGAGCTCACAGATCCTTAAAGCCAGTCTCAGCATCAAACAAAACAACAGTCTCAGATCAGTCATAGTTAAACTCTTTTCATCTCAAGATAAAGAAGATGTATTAAAAACTGCCTGGTCTAATTCTCGATCAAATTTGCAGAGCACATAATCCGGTTTGATAATGATTATCCATCTGCGGTGATGGCCAAAAGAAAAGAGCATTCGCCACTAATAAAAAAACTTGAAAAAAAGGACAACTCAAAGTACATCTGCTTTTTACAACAAGAATTAAAATCTTCTTCAGTGATGGCCCGTAAATATTTGACTCAATAGAAACAGTAGTGACTCCTCTATCAACTAATAAAGTCTTAGACAAGATAGAAGAAATGGATTGGAATTCTTTTGATTTGAAATGCCATGCTGTGAAAAATGAATGAAAAACAAATGACAAGAAGAAGAAGCTGAGAGACAAATAAAGATGAAAATCTAAAGATGTTTAAACAAATATTAAAGTAGTATTCATTCAAATGTTTAACTAGTTAGATCCATATTTTACAACAAAAATATCATGGAACATAAAAATGAACTGGGTGACATATAGTGTTTGGAAACAATCTCATTTACAAGGTAAATGCCTTTTTATTTATACTAATGCTGTATTAAATGTCTAAAATAAGACAAATATCAAATAACTGCTTTAATATCTAGAACAAGTATTACTAATTTGCTATGTCTTAACATATGTGCTTTTAGGCTTTAACAGTTTAGTAACATAATGCTATATTGCTTTTGACTCTGGTATGAATGACAAGGAAAATGCCTTTTATTATTTATACAAATGCAATATTAAACGTAAAAAATAAGATAAATACCAAAGAACTGCTTTAATAACTAGATCAAGTATTACTAACTTGCCATGTCTTAACATATGAAAAATAGAATTACCATACATGCTTTCAGGCTTTAATAGTTTAATAACACAATGCTATTCTGCTTTTGACTCTTGTGTGAATGGTCAAAGAAATATAAAATGATATAACTTTAAAAACCAAACGTTTATGATTTGTTCCTTTGTAAACTATGTGCTAATAGTTAAAAGAGTGCTATTAATACTAAAAATGTTGTCTGGGCACTTTTCTGTGGTGCAGTGGGTACTGGTAGTCATTTTAAATGAATTAGAAGAAACTGACAGTAAAAAACTGCTCTCTAAGCTCATGGCCTATTCTAGAACTCTAAAAGCTTCACTTACAGTTCTCTGCTTTCCAGCCAGAGCCACAAGCTGGTAAAGTATGTTTTCAATCCATCTTGAGGTATAACAATAAAAAAAGCTGTTAAGAGTCCATTAGAATCGTTTGCATATTCATAAATGGCCAAAAATAAAAGTACTTGATTACAGAGAGTATCTAGCACTTAAGCAAAGCAGTATGGGGCTTAACTTAAACCAAAAGGCTCTTAAAGTGACAAGTACATATTTTCACCAAAATACAAGTGCTTCAAAGCATTATTGAGTATGTACATATACATAGCGTAGATTTAATAATTCTAAAAGGAAATAAGAGAAATCACCACAAATGTACTGTAATATATGCAAAGAAAATAACATCATAAACAAGATAGAAGCAATTTATGTAGACAGTTAATGCAAACTCATATGTATGCATACTAGGACACATAGCTATAAAAGAAAGTATGACGACTTATAACAACAAAAGTAATAATACCTTAACAGCTAAGAAACCAATATATATGTATATATATATATATATATATATATATATATATATATATATATATACATACACACACAATGTATTCATTAAAAAGCTGAACCAGATGTAATAAAGAACTAGTATGGTAGGATATAAATGTCATGAAAGCATTATAAGAATCAGCATACTTAACAAGACTGGCAAATAAGAAATGACACTCATATGTGATAAACATGAACAAGACTGATGTCAGTCCACAGTTAGTCATGAACTATGAAGATGAATAGATTAAGTTCAATTGTTAAATAAGGCATACAGTAATACTGATATGTTTAATATACTAAGAGCAGTTCAGATATTATTTATGTAATGCTTAGGATTCTCTTGTGCTTCATAGAGAAACATAAGGTACAAGAAAAGTTAAAAGTAAGACATTACATGAATCAGAAGAAGCCTTAATAAATTCATATTAATTGCTGATACTATCTAAAGTATAAATATCACAAAAATTGCATATAACTTATCTATTAAACAAAAACATTATGAAAGCCTATAATATGAATACAAACAGACCTAAATCTAAAGATATAACGAATTCATCTCAACAGATGAATATACTATAAAAAAGTGTTGTTTATTTTATACATAGAGATTACATTAGAAGCCAAAATGATATCATATATTAAAATCTACAGTTTATAACAACAAAAGCAATGTTTTCATTAACCTGACTGGATGTTGAAACAAATGAAGTTTCATAAGGCTCTGTTGTCTTAACAGTAGGAAATATGAACCTATTTAGACTGTGTACACATAGGGTTTGCAACAAATAGTAACAATCATCTTAGTTGTATATTAAATATGGCATAAAGAAACACTAAAAATAAAATCATTACTTAGAAATACACTTATGGGCAAAAGGATATATATGTATACAATGATGATAAATGAAACAAGAAATGCATTGATAAAGCGTTATCTAAATACAGTGGTGATACTATACAATAGATACTGTTACACTGAAAACAGATGTTGGTTGAAGGACATTAAATAATACAGTGAGATAAAATATAAGCTGTATATACTAGAACAATGTTGTATTTAAAGTTGGTTACACTATTTTATTTAACTATGGACACTAATATCATATAACAATCTGTAATAGTATTAAATTGAATATTATGCAGCTCAATAGTTGTAGTTTGATTGCACACAAGCAATAAGAATTTGATGCTTTTAGTTATATTTGTTGTTGGGAAAGCTGAGGGAATATGTTAAATAGGGATAAGAGGGGTCACTTGAATGGTAAACCTATTCAAGGATGGGGATGTTTTCTCCCATGAAGGAATGATTGGTTGTTTATATTTTGAAAACCACTTTTTACACAGTTTTTATTTGTACCTTTTAAATGGATGTCTATGCAATGCATTTATCATTTATAACATACATGAACTGAGTGGTAAAAAGTTTTCAGCACACATACAAGGTTATGTACAAACACAAAAACAGGACAATGGTCAAATACAAAGGTATAGTTAGTCCAACTGTGAAATGCATTTCTATCAATGTCAATGGCTTAAATAACAGCTGTAAAAGAGAAAGCTTACAAAAGATATCTTAAGCTATGTAAAGCGCAAGTAGTATTTTTACAAGAAACACATCTTATACAGCACGACATTAATAAGATTAATATGCATAATTACACATTACTAGCAAGTTCAGAATATAATAAAAAGCAAAGAGGTATAGCAATATTATGGAAAAACACTACCTTGATGCCCAAGATCATAAATACAGGCAGTGATAACTCAGGAATGTTTTGTTTGGTGTCAATGTTAATAAATGGTTTGGCTTATACCCTGGTAAACAACAAGTGGATACCAGGACTGGGTGTCAGGGCAGCCAAACAACATTTAGGGAACACAGTATAACATTCCAAAGGTAATACAATAATTGCAGGAGATTTTAATTGTATAATGAAAGAAGAGGACACCAAATGCTAAAAACACATGCAAGAAATCTACACTATCAAAATTACTACACCTGGCCTCTCAGTTAGTACCTATACATATAGAGGCACTGCTAGTCATAGTTTTTCATAATTTTCTTTTCTTTCTCTATCTTGACACTTGCTTTTATACTTAGTCTATATATCTTACCACACAACTCTGTTGTTTAACCTACTACTATCAACCTGACTATGTCAAACTTGTACACAATCTAACTGTATAAAATTGTAAAAGATGCAACTTTCAAGATGCAACTCTTACCTTTGTATCTTATTCTATAATTCTTCTTACTTATGTGTTGGCTCATTCTAACTGTAAAAAATCATAACATATGTTTTTTTTTTATTCTATGTATCTAATTTTAATTTTCATGCTTATGTACTGTCTGTAAATATGTTTGCTGCTGTTATACTCCTTATAATTGCTTATAATTGATTTGTGGAGCTTTTCTCCCTGGGCCTCCACTGAAAATGGATATATATCCAGTCAGACTCTCCTGGCCAGCAAATGTAAAATAAATAGATACTTACAGAGTTTACTGACTCATATAACTTAATGGACATTAACACGTGTGCTGAACAAGATTCATTGATATTCACACTTTACTCACATAGACATAACACCTTTTCCAGAATAGGTAGAGTGTATATAACAAAAGATCTTACCACAAAAATAAACAAAGTCAAAACAATCATCTGTCCCTTCTCAGACCATAATGCAATAACTTTTGAAATAGATTTTAACTTTAAGAGAAAACTTAAAATCATAAGAATTTCAGCCTATATAGCAAACCTTAAAGAGTTTAAACAATACTATACTATACTGCAGAGATGCAAACATTTCTAGCTTTAAACATCACAGATGAGGTAGCAGACATATGCATGTGGGATGCAATGAAAGCATAGTTTTATGGGAAGGCATTAGCCTGGTATAAAAACAAACAAAAGCAATGGAATAAAGAACTGGCAGAACTACAAACTAAAATAGACAAAATGAAATTAGATATTCATAAAGGCAACTTAGCTACAGAAAAAGAATTAGAAGACCTTAACAAAAATACTTAGAGATATTGAAACATAAAACAATAATTAATCTAGAGTAGGTCAAACTATGCGCTTACTCTATGAATCCAAAAAATCAAAGGAGAATAGCTAATAGGATGAAAAGAATGATAAAGGCAAATCAGATAAAAGAAATATACAATATAGACAACAAAAGAAAAGTATCAGACTTAGAAGGAATTCCAGAAGCCTTTTGAGTGTATTTTAATAAACTCAATAGTCAAGAAAATAAAGTAGAATTAAGTGAAGCACTTAGAAAATTCCTTAAGGAAAATTTAACACTAAGACTGTCAGATGAACACAGAAAAATAATAGATAAAGATATAACTATGACAGAAATTAAAGTGCAAATCAAGAAATTAAAATTAAACAAAGCCCCAGGTAATGATAATATGACACCAGAGATGTTTAAACTACTATGTAATAATGCATTAAATCTATTACTTTGTGTTCGCATCAGTTAAAGAAGGTAATAAATGCCCTCCCTCTTGGAAATACACTCAAGTATCACCAGTTTTGAAACAAAATAAAGAACCTGATGTGTGTACCTCATACAGACCGATAAGTTTATTAAATATAGATTATAAAATATTTATGACAGTTCATGCAAACAAAATAAAACAAATATTGCCATTACTGATAGAGAACAATCAAACAGGATTCATTAAAAACAGAAATATATATGACAATATAAGGAGAATTTTGTCCTTTATTGACTTCATAAACAAAACAAAAAATAAAATGAATGTAATTTACTTAGATATTAACAGTGTATTTGATTCCGTGAATTGGGATTACCTTTGTCTTGCACTGGTGGAGTATGGATTTTCAAAAAATGTTACCTCACTAATAAGGTCTCTTTATGATAAATCTTCGCCGTACATAAAATAGGATCCTGTTTGTCAGAGCCTATTACCATTACAAAAGGTACAAGACAGGGTTGTCCACTTTCCCCTTTGTTATTTGCATTAGTAATAGAACCATTAGAAAATTTCATATGTGCAAACCCAAACATTCAAGGAATTCAACTAGATACTGACCTTGAGTTAAAGATTCAACTATTTGCAGACAACATTTTATTGACTTTAAAAGAAGATACACTAAAAGAACTATGGAAAGCAACAAAACAGTTTAAGAGGATTTCTGGACTATCATTTAATGAAAATAAAACTAATATGTTACTAATAAATATGAACAAAGAAGCATTAAATAAACAAAATATCATAAATATCTATCTAGAAATGATACAATCAGATACTTAGGCGTTAAAATTACAAATGACATAGGTACAACAGTGCAACTAAACTATAATGAGATTTTGGATAATATCAAAGAGCTCATACAAAAATGGAGTACAATATTTTTTACCATGGAGGAAAGACTGCGTATAATTAAA
Organism: Protopterus annectens; assembly: GCF_019279795.1. Taxonomy (NCBI): domain Eukaryota; kingdom Metazoa; phylum Chordata; order Ceratodontiformes; family Protopteridae; genus Protopterus; species Protopterus annectens. The sequence continues at coordinate 392,958,418 of NC_056737.1, read as the reverse complement.
ATGATTATATTCCCGAAAATTCTGTATTTTATACAAACTTGCTCACTACCTCCACCAAAATCATACTCAAAACAATTTGAAGGGTTAATAACGAAATTCTTATGATACCCTAAAAAACCTAGAGTTGCTCTAAGACATCATTTTGACAAATGGCAAAAAGGTGGAATAGGCTTACCAGATTTAGAAGGCTATATACATTCACCAGCTTTAAAACCAGTTTTTCTGTGGTTAAACAAAGAATATACTTCTAAAGGGAAACTAGTACATGAAAAAATCTGGTTAAAAAACACTTATGATGCAATAAATAAACATATGTAATAGTACCGAATAGCTTACTTTGGTTATTGAAGGAATGTATGGCAACAGGGAAACACAAAAATATAAATTCTAAATACATTATCAATACCCTAAAGTCTTTTATGCACTTTGTAAACAAAAATCCATATATAAAAGCATGATCTTTTTTCATATTCCCAATAGCATACACAAAATAATATTATAACTCAGGACTCAGTAGCAGCTAAAACACTTAGTAAGAATGGTCTAATTTATGGGCATCAGTTGGTAAACACTAATAAAGTACTAATGATAGAGCACATTATTAGTGAGCTCAACCTTGAAAATAACATGTGGTTAACACTGCAGGGATTAAGACAAACAGTTTTAAACCAACAGGCAATAATGCAGAAGTCTGTCAGGGAAAAGGTTCCTAAGTTCATAGAGCCGTTAATAACACTGATGGAATGTCCCACAAATGGGAAAGGAATTTTTTCAGTATTGTACAAATTAGTTAAAGAAACAAGAATTCATAATAAACAAAATATATGGAAATACTATGAAACAGTTAATGGTAAAATGCCAGATGATAACGATAAAAAAAGAATTCTTACACCTCCAAAACTAACATCTTTATCGCTATATTGGCAACTTTTCACATGGCAATTTTTACATAGAACATACTTAACACCACACAAATTAGAACTAATATATAAAAAAGAAAATAGATGATGTAGGTGTAAATCACAATCAATAGCCAATTGGCAACACATGTTCTATGAATGCCATTTACTTAAACAATATTGGGAACATATTAACTATTTGTTACAGGCACTGTTCACTGATAATTTCCAACTTATAAAATCTCTAGTTTTGTTGAATACACCTGTGCCGTCTTCTGTCCCAAGGCAAAAATATGCAATTTTGTGGAATCTCCTTGCTATTGTAAGGAAAAATATTACACAGAACTGGAACACTGCAACTCCTCCCAATTTTAAACATTTCAAGAACATGGTTTTATCAGTCTCACAGTTGGAATTGAAAACAATCAAGGAAAGAACAGAATGACCTACTTCCTTAACCATTGCCTGGCAGAAAGTAAATCAAGTGCTGAAAACAGAAGACTGTAATAAATTATAATCTTATTCAAAGATACATGCAAGAAAACAAAGTTTTTTAAGTATAGACATCCTATGTAAATAGTTGGTTTTATAATGTTTGTTTCTGGAACTGTTTCTCCACTTTAAGCGTTGACTATGTAAATATTTCTTTGATATACATATTGTATATATGGTTATGTTTTATGAAAATCACTAAAAATGTATTCAGTAAAAAAAAATTAGCTCAGAGTACAAGCACTGAAAGGTTTTGTCCTCCCACTTCGATTATATACCTATCAAGCTCTCCCTATGGAACTCCCTAGGAATTTTTTTTAAGTTTTTAAGAATATAATAATTTATTTTATGGTGGAAGGCTCCAAGCTAAGAGGACAGGACAAACTAGGCCTAATAATGGTGGGTTTGGCACAATGGTTAAGATCTTCACCTCATAAACACATGGTACAGGATTTGATTCTAACTTCAGGTTATTGGCTAGGCTTAAAATAGCCCTTTAAGGCAGTTAGCCTAATATTCACATATGAACCTATGAATGACAGATGTGGGTAGACTTTCAGTATGGTGCAGAGACTGATGGCAGCTATTCCATGGTACTCCACTTCTGAAAAGTAGATTATCAATGTTTAAGCTTAAGTTGTTTGGGAGTGCTACAATAAGAGGGAAGCCACAGATGTCTGCCAAGATGCAGAAAAAGAAGAAAAAGGTAAAGTCGTGGTTCAAGGAGAAATTGAGCATAATGAATTGTGAGGCAGAAGTGAAGGTCACAATGGCCAAAATAAGGATGGAGCTGAAGGAGTTGCTGGGTACCTTGCAGAATAAGTTAAACCAGGAAGATAGAATGGATGACATTCAAATGAACACACTGATCAGCTACATGATGAAAATCAGGAGCTGAAAGTGAGAGTGGAAGTAGCTGAAGTAAGACTGGATTGTGCTGAAGAGTGGATGATAGATTATGAGGGTCTATATTACATAATCAAACAGTGAAATGTTTGAACATGTAATAATTGGCCCCTAAATGTCGAACCGGTGGAATGTGGAACGGTTCAATGGGGATCTCCGTACAGTGCGGACATCGAAGTTTTCCATTGTCTGCACTGTAGTGGGATCTCGGAGTTTGATATATTTAAGTAGCAGAGGGTGTGGGGGCATTTTCGTGGTTTGTTTGGGTGTTTTTATGGGGTTTTTTTGCCGTTCGACATGACGTTTTCACATTTAGGGGTCGAATATTACGTGTTCGAACATTTCACCGTTCGATCACGTAATATAAATGCAGATTATGAAGACAGAGCTTGGACTGAAAATGTGAAGATTACTGGCATACCTATAAAGGTTGAAGGAAGTGACTGTAAGGACTGGATTACAAAGATGCTTGCTAAATGGACCAGTAGGAATGGAGAAGGAATAATACCACCAGGTGTGACAGGGACAGAGAGGTGAAAAGAGTTTTGCAGAAGTTGGATAATGACAACATCTGAGGGAAGAAAATGGCAGTAGAAAGGCTATATTTTAAGATTAATTCAAAGCCACAAGGGCATTAACAATGCAATTAAGGCAACAGGAAGTAGAATGGAGAGTATTTGAGGTCTGGTGGGATAAGGAAGAATAGTGTCAAAAGTGGGGGAGATTCTGGAAACCTTTCGAAATTATTATCAGAAACTTTATAAAAACAGAAGTAAATAAAACAGACAAGATGACAGATAAAAGGATGAAGAAGATGTGATCATAACTACTGGAATTGGATGAGGCAGATGGAAGGCAGCTAAATACATCTATTAACAAAGAGGAAATAATGGCAGTTTGGGATAGGCTTGGCTGGCTGGGGGATGTCTCCAAGAAGTGATGGTATCTCAAATGAGATTTGGGAGATTCTGAAATTTTTTTTTAATTTTTATTTATTTATTTAACATTTGTTGACTGGGTTTGTCCGACTGAGCTGAAGAGCCCTTTTTCAGCAGAGGCCCAGGGAGAAAAGCTCCAACATATTATACAATTTTCATTATAAATTAGCATTAAACAGCAATGTTACAGGATTATTACAAGGCATTATGTAGCAATACAATGTTATACAGTGTCAGTAACCAGGAGTATAGCAAAACTATTTCAAGATGTATAAAAAAAATGTCATTAAGATGAATATAGTTTTTGGGGTAAGTGGTTACATAAACCCAGTTTTATCATAATGTTGTTGCATAAAGGCAAGACAATTACAATAGAATGTTTCACTGAGGCGATTTGCTTAATAGGTTTTGGAAGACAGTAGAAAGAGTAGTCAAGGAACATTAGAGAGAGCTAGTGAGAAGAGTAAGTTCAGGGCAGAAAGTAGATTAAGGTATGAGAAGTAGGGGATGTTAAGGAGGGAGAGTGCAGTGGCAGAACCAGTGACTTTTAAAGTGCTCTTTGATGGCTGTCTTAAACTGTTTAGGATGTGTAAGGGTCCTGATTTCCATTTGAAGCCTATTCCAGGCAATAGTGGGATGATAGCTGTACATGTTATGTCCAAATTTAGACTTGGGTTTGTAGATTTGTAGTAGGTCTTGGTTAGAGGTTCAGAGAGGTCTGGAGAGAGAATAATGGGAGATGAGAGGGGATAGTGCTGGGCTGTAGGAAGGCTGGTATAGGATAAAATGGATGATCTGGAGCTGAGAGAGAAAAAGCTGGTGAGGTAATTCAAGCCAGTTTAGGTGTTTTAGAGAGAGACAGTGATGGGATTTGTAGATTTGTTGGACAGCAAATATAGCTACCTTGCTGTAGGTAGATTCAAGTTTGGTCAGGAGTGTGGAGTTAAGATTTGTGAGAATTTGAGAGTTGTACATTAGACTGGGTAGAGGGTAGATAAGAGAGAGAGAGAGAGAGAGTAATCTTGGCTTCAGAGGTAAGAAATTTCTTGCTACGTTAAAAGTGCCCTAGTTTTGAATTAGTCTTTTTGATACAGTTATTAACATGCAAGTCAAATTTAAGCTGATCGTCAATGGTTACTCCTAAGAGCTTAGTGTTGGATTCTTCCTGAATGGGAGTGTTATTAAGGGACTGTATGGAGAAGGAGGGTTTAACATGGTTGAACTTTTTAGGTAGGAAGAGTAACAGCTTTGTTTTTTTAGGGTTAAGGATGAGTTGGTTGTTGGAGAGCCATGTTTCAACTAAAGTTAAAAGATGCCTGAGTAGCTGAGAAGAGCTTAAAGGGAGATTTGGCTATGGTGATGACTGTAGAGTCGTCTGCGTATTGCACTAAAGATGACTGAGGACAGGAGGTATAGAGCTAATTAGTAAAGATATTAAAAAGGAAAGGCCCTAGGATAGACCCTTGAGGTAAGAAAATGGAAATTATTGGAGGTGGGTGCATTTGTTCAGTAGTATTCTAAGAGAAATCTCCCTCTGGAATAGTAGAAAGGTGCTGGAATATCAGTTATTCCTAAAGAGGGGAAGGATTTAAGGCTACCAATTTCAATTTTAAAGCATGATTATAAATGTTTTATGTCAATGCACACAGGAAGAGTGGAGGTGATTCTGCCAAAACCAATTCATGGTGACCAAACCGGATTCCTGGAAGGCAGTAAAATGTCAGGTAATCTGATTAGGACATTATTATTAATTCAACAGATTTGTCAGTAAATGGGGGAACCAGCCTTAATTTCACTAGATGATGAAAAGGCATTTGACCAAGTAGACTGGGAATACTTGTTTGAGATATTACAGAAGAGGGCTCTCAGGACACTCCTGATTTTAAAAATACATTAATCTAGAAGTGAGGAAGGTTGTTCAGCACTTTTTTTCTTTAAGAGAGCAAACTGTATTTTCAGTTATTGTCATATTAAATTCTGTCTTGTCAAAGGTTTTCTGAGTACCTCAGGGAAAAGTTACATGAAGATTTCAAACATCATGATGAATAATATGAAATTAAATTATTTCAAAGACATACTTTTCACTAATAAAAAAACATAATAATTGGCATACTGAAAAGTCTGCAAGTTATTTTGCAAATGCAGAAAGTTTAGCTCAGATGGTACTTTACAGAGATGAGTTGTTTTCATAATTCAGTCACTAATTTGGTTATTCTGTAAAAAAGTACAACAGAGTTATTCATAATTGTTAATTTAAGACAGAGCAGAATACACCTTAAAAATAACAGGACAGAGATCAGAACAGTAATGTATAAGGGGTCATACTCCTTATCTTATGTGGCAGCATATTTCATAGGTTCACAGGTTAGTACTAAGCTAACTGCCCTTGTGAGCCATTTTAAGCCTAGTCAATTATCTCTTATGAGACTCAAACCCTGCACCTTGTGTTTGTAAGGCTAACACCTTAACCGTTAGGCCACCCTCCCAACCTCTCATTTTGATCTTCTTGATTAAATAGTTCACCAGCAAAGTAATGCATGGATGGACAAACAGAAAATCCTAATTACTTGAAGGAGGATAATGTTTCAGTAGCAACATCCTAGAGAAACAAATATTTTAACCATGCTAGAGTTAATGCACCCAATGGATTGGTCTAAAACAAATTAGTTTCAGATAGGGTACGCTGATTTTTTAAATAATGAGCTTTCAATAACAGTTGATCCTTCTTGCAACTTGAGCTAAATACTGGAGAACTCTATGCAAGATGACAACTGTGTAAGTAATGCTTTAAGGTTTCTTCTTAAGACAATGTATTATAAGAATAAAATCCCTCTCACTGAACATTTCATCATTCTGACTTGAAAATATAAATCACTGAACTTCTAAATTTTATTTAATTCCTCCTTCCTGTTTTATCCGGTAAAAAAACATATTCATTAAAGATAAATTATTTTAAAAATGCACGCGCCGATTCATCTTTTGGGAAAAATCAGCAAGCGGCATCTTCATTTTATGAATTTTTCAATAGAAACAAAACAATCTTCAAGAAAATAAAAAAAGCAAACAGAGTTTTGAAAATGTCTGGTATTGTCTGGTATAGTAGAAAATGAATACAAAATAATGATATAGAAGCATCAGTAAATGACACTGATGCAGGATTAAAAGAGAATGGAATGCATTCCCATTTACTCCTTAAACAAAATATACTTTTAACTGAAAACTGGAAGACTTGGAAAACAAATGCCATGGAAATAATATAAGTTGTAGTTGAAAAGGGTTCAGTACCAGTCTACTCGCACAGTTAACAAACAAATAAATAAATACATTTGTAAATATACTGGAGAAAATGGATGAGGTAATATGATATTTTTAACTAGATGGATCCCAAACGTTATTAATGTACAGAACCCGTACCCATAATAAAGTCCCTTCTAATGCTAAAACTGATCAAAGATGTAAAATTATGAGTTGGATGAAGAATATGTACAGAAAACAGTCTCCAGACACTTTCCTATATGGACTGGAAACTATTCTACCAGATGAGATAATGACTTTACATCTAAAACAATGCTGGAAGTGAAAGCATGCTGGTGCATGATAAAAGCACTGAGACAAAAAAAGTATTAAGGAAGACCTTTTACAACCAGATAGACTTAGATTGCTTCCATCCTCAAGGGAAAGAATTTCCAGCACATTGGGTGAAACTATTTCTTAAATTCAAAATGCTAATATATTACCAGAGCTGGACTACATAAAAGGAAAGTACAGCTCCCTTAAGAGATAACTTGACAAAGTGAACTGAATGACTCCTTCTACATCTAAAATGCCCAGAACAAATCAGATACCAGCTAAGAAGAAATACTGACTGAAGTATTAGCCTATTACCTGTTATCAACCTTAATGCTGACTGAAAAGTTTGTATTATTAATACAACCCTCATGTGGATATGAAACCCTTATTTTCCTATAGCAATTATTTGTTTTTCTTCAGAAAGTATATATAAGCAACCACACACGGGGGTGCAGCGGTAGCATTGTTGCCTCACAGCAAGAGGTTTTCCCGTTCGATTCTCAGCTAGAGTGCGGGGAGGGCCTTCTGTGTGGAGTCTGCATGTCCTCCCCATGGTTGGATGGGCATTCGAAAGACATGCGTTAATGGGCGTGCCTTCATAGAAGGTGGAACGTCAAGCTGGCACCTCAACGTTCGGGAAAATCTACTGCCAATCATTAGTGGACCGGATTTCTGCTGTGGCGACCCCTAACCGGGAAAAGCCGAAAGACAAACAACAACTCTTCTGGGGATAATGTATATGCACATAAGTTCTTTAACATTAGTTATTTATAATCATATTCTCTTATTATGGTTATAGGTCTTAGGCAAATTCATATTTAAGATGGTTTGTCTAACTTAAGTTTTAATATTTGAAAGTTTTTCTCTGTAGTAAATTGTTTAATTACCATTCCACCTTTCTTTAGCAGAATTAATGAATATTAATGATATGCTTATTTGAACTATTACTATTAATTTCTCACATTGGTTGAGAGAAGTTCAAAACAGCACTGATACTGACTTAGAAATGCAACAATTGAAATGTTCTAATAAAAGGATGGCCTGAGCAAAAAACATCAGTAAGAAAATAAATTCAGTCTTGTTTCATTCAGAGTAGAAATAAGTTGAGTACAGAGACTTTTGTTCAAAACTGACAAAATAATAGTTCTCAATTATCTGTGAAAGCAAATGTCAAAATACACGTGTCATATCTGGGAACAGTGATTACAAACAAAAAGTAATCAATATAACATTTTCACTAGGAATATGGGTTTGTATAGAACAAGCGGCATAGATGTACACTATTTGTACTACATACCATAAGAATGGGGAAAAGAAGAAGTGACAGCATACCAGCTACAAGATCATTCATGGAACAGAGTGGACATGGATTTGTTCTAGTTCAGAGAAGTAATGAAAAAATTCCAGCTGTATCTCGTATGTGTGGATTATTATTCCAAATTCCTTAAAATAATACAGCCAAATTTACCCTAGTAGTATAAATACCATCAATATTCTCCCTGAAAAGGTGCTACTAGCCGGGTAGGACTAACCTCTTCAACAAAAGATATTTACATTAAAAGTTTTAAATGAAATCCAAATCTCTGCCTTCATTTCAAAAGTAAGGAACACAACAGTATGCACTCTGTCAGTTTTTAGCAGTGTTTGTGGTAACTGGTGGGGAGAGAGACAGACAAATAACGAGATACCAGAAATGCTGCTGGGGGCTAATCCATTTCCCTGACTAGGGCCCCATTTGATCATGATCCGGCTCTGGGGGAAGATAGTAAGCTGTGCAGAAGAAATCAGAGAGTAAAAGGTCCAGGAAGAACAGCAATCATTAGTGTCACAATGAGTTCTGCTGCAAGAAAGTAGAAACTGTGAAACCTGTGATGGTCAAGAGTTTTAGAGACAGATTCTTGAAGTTATGTGTCAAAATGAATCTGTAGTGCAACAAAAACTGTCCCAAAAGGGAACACCAGATGTGAAATACTGATAAATTCTCTAGATTTGGTAGGCAACTGAAAAAACAGATTTATGGACTGTGCCAGAAATAAAAGGGATTCTAAGCCCAGAACAATTACATTAACAAAAACGTACTTTATCAGTGTGTAAAAAACATCTGATTTTGATGCAAGTAGCCCAAGAAATTCCCAGAATAAATTAAGGTTACCTTACATTGATCATTTACATATATAGTTTTAAAAAAGGGATGCTACACATAGGCATATACCTCTGAATATTAATGAACTAGCTAGTGAATAATATGTCATGTAGTCCACAGACGTTACATAGAATACATCTAGCAATACAGGCCAAATGGAACCTAGACCGCATCTGTCTCTCTGTGCTACTTACTAACCTTCCTGTCCTAACATGTATGTTCCCTATTACAAGTGCAGCTTTGTATAAACAGGCATGGCTTGTCTTTCTGTGGCAGAATCACTGTTACTCATTACCGCAGGCCTTTGGTAGTGTGTCCACAAACATATTGCAGTCATACTCTCCACTAAGACATGATTTCTCTTCTAGAGGTTTTTGACATTATGAAATGTTTTAAATATCACCACTCTATATGCTGGATCACTAAAATATCATCTATTTAGACACAGATATTAATAAACACACATTCCCTTAGAGCATTCTTCACAATAAGCAAAAGCGCAGTGCTATAACCTAAATGAAACAAAGCACAGCACTACAAAACTAGAGCATATCAAAACATGTACAGATTTTAATTGTCATAATTCCTCAAGGTAAAGCATAAATTGCAACACTAACCAAAATCATATTTCCCTCATTAAAACAACTAAACTATATCACAGTCATACATAAAATAACACTTAAATGTTTAAAATAATACATGTAAAAATGCAGGACTTAATCTCTATAGAAATTCAAACAAAATAGTGCCTAGGATGATCCTCAAATGTCTAACCAACATAGGAAAGACATTTATTTATTTTATTTATTTATAATTTGTTGACTGGCTTAGCCCTACTAGGCTAGCAGCCTCTTTTCAGGGAGACCCAAGGTGGTATTTTACCACTGGGGAAATTTGGCCAGGACATCGGGGAATATCCCCTACCCTTTTTGATAGGTGCAATGGGATCTTTTACATCCGCCTGAGCTACCACCAAATCAAGCAGATGGGGTCATGGTTTAATATTGTATCCAAACAACATAATCAGGCACACTGCAGCGTCAGCAATGAATATCCCTGGTGTGTGAATAGAACCTACATCCTTCTGCACCAAAAGCAGGTGTGCTAAATTTACTGCACTGTCACTGAAATGTCCCTTCCAGTTAAGAAAATACATAAAAAGAACTAAAGTTTAAAAAAATGAAATAAAACTCTAATCCCAAAAGGAAAGAAGTATAAAAATACTCTCTCAAAAATAAGAATATGTATACTGTTACAATTTGAAAATTACACACCCTAACATCTATCCACCCTTCCTTTTCCAACTACAAAACCCAAACTGAAAATAAAACTTAAAACATCCCTTCCTTAGAATAGCTCCAACTAAGAAAAACAAAAACAAACAAAAAATAACCCCAACCAATAAAAAAATCCACAAAGAACTGTAGAAAAATGTCTTATATGAAATAACTCTTACCCTTGCATGATCAGGTCCATTCTTAATGAGCTACAGATATTGAAAACAAATTACAAACTGCAAAACCACTGCAAATGATGGCAAAAAACCCCAAAAATATGTACAATGTTTCCTCTATACCTATAATACAAAACAGTACACCTATTTATGTGTGTGTGTGACCTAGTACTTTGACAGTACTAGGTCAAAAATGACAATGACTACACCCTACAGTGAATGAACTGAGAAACAGTCTCAGTGCATACAATATTTCATATCAAAAAGAGAACAAAAAACATTTGCCCAGATTCAATAAAGCTTACATGATCTGTTTCCACTGTGTGGGCATCGCGGAGTGATGCGCACATGGTAGAGCAGTGTTTTGGATTCAGTAAGCAGCTCTACATGGTGTGTAGAGCCACAAAAACAAGGTAAACATAGTGGCATGAAAATTACAGCATAAGAAGCTGAACTGTATTCTAATCAACCAATCCAAGATGAAGGATCTATTCAACAAGCTATAAAGCAACCATGTAGACTCAGTGTTGGTTTTCCCTGCGAATTCCAAAACCTATTGGAATACAGCCACGTTACGAAGTCTACACAGAAACAATGTTAGGGGATGCTGTTGCTTTAATTCATATGTATGTGCAACAGCCTGAAGTCTATCCTGAAAACAGTAGGATTAATAAGACTAATAGTGATGGAAGCTCTATCCTTCATAACCAATGAT